>NW_027153509.1:100848-102642 GCF_002600585.1 Cystoisospora suis
TCTCTTCTTTGTGTGCCTGTCTGGTCCAAGAAAAGCTCTTCTCTATGACTCTACCCTTCACGTCTTCTTTCTCTTTGTTTCAAAACATCCGGGGCTAGAGAGCGAAGCACACAGTTAGGGAGATAGATCGATCAATCGATAGATGCGAGAGAGCGACATGAAGGCTAAAAAGGCGAGGGGGGGGGGGTCGGGAGTGTGGAGACAGTAGATTTGTTTCTAGATTGTTGTCGGAGGGGCGTGCCATGTATTCCTTCTCATGTCTCCTGTCTTCTCTCAGCTTTTTTCTTCCACCAAACGATAAACATATGTAAGTATAACTATGGATAGATCTATGTGCTTGTAGACCCTGTCTTGTGTTTCCTCTTCCTGGGCGTTCACTTGGTTTAGACATGACGTCTCAGCGACTTCTTGGCTCGGAAATATCGTACAGATATCATACATGCAGATGCTTATATACGCATGTCTATGTCTAGTGTAATCTAGAGCTGAAGCCTTNNAGCCTTAGCGCCTACAGTATAGGGGTTGGGTGGTGTGCTTGCATGCAGGATGATTGTATATGTGTGAAGGCGTGTGTGTGTATGAATATGTACGAATGTGTATGTATGTCTACGTATGCATGAGTATGTATGTAGGTATGTACGTATGTATGTGTATGTATGTAGGTATGTGTATGCATGTATGAGTATGTATGTGTATTTAGGTGATAGCAGTGGCGCATAGTTGCGACTTGATTCTTGTTATTTTGGATGCAACTAAAGATGACAGGCAACAGCAACTTCTCACCAAGTACGACGACCGACCACGCCGCGGGGCTTTTCTTCTTCCTCTCGCTCCTTTCTACGCTGTCTCTCCTACATCATCATAGTGGACGATACAGAGATCAAAGACAGATCAACAGATAGCTCTCTAGCTAGCTAGCTAGAGAGATAGATAGATAGATGAATCACAGATAAACAGGCAAATCGACTCCATATGGATAGACAGACAGATAGATCCAAGAGAGACAGATAGATTTATAGATAGGTAATGTCGTGTGCAGGTTGTGTACGTGATCATGTATTGTACGAGTGGCGGAGAGGGGGAGAGAAAGAGAAGTGTGAGATTAGGCGGATTTGAATGAAGGGACATCTCGTTTCGGCATCTCCACTGATGTGTAGCTTTCTATCTTTTTCGTTGTTCTCTTTACTTCCCTTGTTAGCTGGCAAGTCACTAAGTGTGTACGTAAGTGGATCTGGGGGATCTTTCGTTCACATCTCTTTCTCTCTTTAGTTCAAACTTAGGCATATTCTCTAGGAGGGGGAGACGCCATCCCGATTTCTACGCATGCAATCAGATAGCTCCTAGTCACCAATACAAGAAGAGAAAGGAAGTACAGAAAGAAAAAGAGAAACTGTTGTCTGTGTATATCTGTGCATATCATATGTACAAGTGCATGTATACCTACGTCTCCAGGTGGTGCAGCCGTCTATAAGACGATGACATAAGAAGATGGCGGTCTGCCTCGTTTTCTTGTTTCACATGGTGACCTGAGAGGGGTGTATATACACCAAGAAACAGTTACATATACACCCGGAACTCGATTCCTACGTGGACCTCGAATGCGCCTGCGGGGCTCTCGGGAACTTCTATAGCTATTAGATATATACATATATATATATATATGTTTATGTGTGTACGCTTGTGGCTGTATAGGGATGTATGCATGTACTTTTCCCCGAGTCTTCGACAGAGCATGCCGTTGATTGCTTGCTTGTGCAATTTCGAGTACAGTGTATGAATATCTATCTATCTATC
>NW_027153510.1:0-701 GCF_002600585.1 Cystoisospora suis
AGGGCTCCAGGAGTAACACACATCTTTTTGTTGGAGTCTTTCCCTGCCAGCAGCAGGCGGATCTGCGCTGGCTCCCTGAAGAAATAGCACGGACCAAGGAGAGCTCTGAGGAGTTGCACGCCTAACATACCTTGGTGTATCCTAGGACGTCTTCGGGGAAGTCAGGATTCTCACTCGCTAACTGCACGTTGTCTCCGGCGCTGCCGAACTGCACTGCCCACTGCCTAGACTCTCTCATCAAATGCTTAAGTAACGTGCGGTGCCTGGTCGCTGCGTTGCGTCTTACCTCGTCAGCATAAAGCCCTGGTTTCCAAGCAAGCCATGACAGTAAAACAAGCCCACGGGATTTCCCTCTTCTACGTTGTTCATTGCATCGAGGCAGAATTCCGGTTGACTCTCGCTTTTGATGTGGCCGAGACCAATAATAGCCTTCGCGAGATCCTGAAATTCGTGTTTCGGATCGACTTCCTTCAGGAACCATCTGAAACTTTTTTTGCATTTCAGCCTTTCTCGAAGCGCCTCCATCTGCGGCAACGCCTCGAACAGCACCTCAAATGGGACGTACAAGTGTATCAAGGCTAAGTAAGAGGTTCCTGGGGCGAAGGTTTCAGACAGCTGCCCTGCGCCGTTCCTGACCTATTGTGGCCTTGCACCCCAGTTGACAGAGTCACAACCAAAGCAGTATCTTCTCACCTCGGCGA
>NW_027153510.1:707-42016 GCF_002600585.1 Cystoisospora suis
AAGGGTTGTGAACGGCAGCGAGGTCGTAGTACTCGTCCATCCATATGCGGGCTGTTCGCATGCGATTTCTCCACAGTGAGTCGGGAGGAGTCTGATACCCGAGCCCACCCTGACACAGAGTTACAGAGAGGCAGGGCCCACGGAGAATGTCGCAGCCCTAGAGAGGACAGGTAGTGTTTTGTACTGCAGAGAGAGAGCAGAGTTCACAGGGCATGTCAATGGAGTCGGCTTCTCGTTGCAGGCCACGAACACATACACATCCGGGTGAGTCGGATACCGGAGGGGAAAGCCGTAGTGCTACCGACACGTGACAGGCACGCTGCGGTGGCTCTCAGCCGCCGGGGTTTCAACTCACCTGCCTGAAAAGATGGAACACCCGTGCGCAAGGCGTGCATTCCAGACGGCCCCCACACATCCAGGTCCGGAAGCTAAGCTCCACATTCTCCGCGCCCCAGAAAGTAAAGCCTGTATCATATCTAAAAGAAAAGCGCACCGGCACATTCATACTCACATCTTGAACACAGAACTAGTGCTGTTCGCTCGAAGATGTCTTGCTGAGCGTACCCTCCTAGTTTCAGAAAGAAATCCTTCTTGAAAGCCAGTAGACCTCCGGCGTGCAAGGGAGATTTGAGGGCCTTTGGAGAGAAGACTCGCCCAGTCAATGTGGATTGTTCTTGGATATCCCAGTTGAATGACAGCCAGCATCTGCACAAGGACAAACGCGGTCGTCAAGACTATGTGAAAACTGTTGTCCTTTTCACTGCACAATTGCCCGAAAGAGTTGAATAGCTTTTCCGGACGCTGCACTCACGAACCCCATAGGGAGCCACACAGTCGCTGATCCGGTCGGAGCCCTCCTGCCCTTCCGCAGCATTGTCCGGCTCACCCGATACCAGTGTTGGTCTTGAAAGAAAAGTCCGTGGGTGAGATGGTGTCGATCTGAGGGAAGACGATAGAGTTCGGGGCTTCGTCGAGACGGTGAAGCTGAGGTTCAAGCCAACCCACGTTCACTTCTACGTGACTATCGAGGATAACGATAACAGGTGCTGAAGCTCTCCGGATTCCTTCAAGTCGGGCCGCCACAATCCCTTTGCGCTCTCTCAAGTGCACCTGCTCTCCATAAAGAACGCATGGAAACGTCACGCTCGTGGTGGGAAGTTGAAATGAAAAAGCTGCTTGAGAGCTTTCTTGTACTAACCAGCCACTAAGAACGTGATTTTGAAGCGGACCACGCAGAGAGGTGCTTTAGCTCCAGCAAGGCCTGGTCAGACCAAGCCGCACGGCACACCGTACTCCGCCCGCGTCTGCCATCTGGGACACGTCTTTGCCCGCCGGACTGCCTAACAACTGGATGCAATCCCAACTCACGTCAATTTCAAAACCCTGGCCTAGAATGGCTCGTGTGCTATTGCTGAACCATGTGCCAGGTTTCCTGGGATACACACTTCGTGTTCGATACGAGGCCAACTGAATATCCCGGTACTAGTACCTACTGCAGTCGCTACTATCAACACAGTAGAGCGGAAGTGACTTCTTCGATTCCTAGTGTCACCACACCATACGCCGTAATCAATTCCATCTATGCACGAACCGTACCTGCGCCCACACAGTGGCCGCGGACCGCCACCGATGACGATGTGGGGCATCGCGGCAGCAGAAGTGGAAGTACAGGCTCGTGAACCCTCCTGTGCTGTGCCAATTCTGGCTGCAGTCCATATTAGTATAAAATGGCTGGCTGGCTCAGCAATGGTCTGTGGTCGCTCGCGTCGATCTGTGGTCCCAGACATGGGTTCTGTTTGTGTCTTTCGTGAGTTGGTCTCGAGCCGTCTTTTGGTGACGGTAGGTTCCGAAGCAGACGTGAAGGCGGATGGCTTTTCCGAACGTGCATGGACACTCTGAATAGCCATGGTAGAACCTGTAGCTACTACGAAGAGAGCTATCGTGTGAGCTCAACAGGAGGATACTTCGAAAAGCCCCTGTCTGTAATGAGGTGCGAGGGGAAAGATGTCGCCATGTTTCCTGGGCAAAGCAGCCTTAGGGTCTTAACACCTGTCAACTGAGATACCAAATTGGCTGGCACTGTGTACTTCATAGAAGAGCATGGTCCTCAGGAGGTGGTACAAGGGACGGTGTCTGGGTAGTGGGACGAGAAGCCGGTCTTCGCTTGTTTTCTGAAGGTGTATGCCCAAGTGAGTACCTTGGTAAGAAAGCGACTCTGCCACAAAGGCTCGGACACAAGTGACGCACTGCTTGTATTTGTGTATAGTTTGGTATCAGCAGGGCGGGGACCTACCAGCGATGTTTTCGGCAGGTACGGAGTGTACTGGTCTAGGAACCCCCCAGGCAGGAGGGGTATGTCGTCAGAATAGTCGTCGATCAGAATGATTTCTCGAAGCAGAGGCGGTGGCGTGGTGTTCAGAATAGAGTGCAGAGTCCTAAGAAGGGTTGACGCGGGCTCGTTGTGAAACGTTATCACGATCGAGACGTCAACGGAATCACCGAGCTTCTGCAGATCGTACTTCACTTTACGGCAAACCCTATCTCTACGCATAACACAGAAGCAACCGGGGGCTCTGGGGGCTGGCCGTCGGCAGCTCTATCTGCTGGGCGCCAGTGGGTAATTCATTACACTCCAAGTGAATACCTTTTTTTCTGCCAGCACATACCTCGGCGTCTGTGACAGGCCCTCCCCGCGAGCTGAGCGAGCGTGCCGACTGTCAAACAAGCCTTCTACCGACGTCGAGCAACACAAAGGGCAGATTTCTATGCGCCCATTGACAAGTTCACGCGGATGGTGTCCCGACCCTGGGTTACCTGCTGTCGGGGGAGCTCCTATCGAGTGGTATGGCATTGGACAAGCGAAGATAAAACCCTCCGCCATCTTTGAGTTCCTCAGCTGAATCAACCTGAGGAGCACCAAAAGCAACATATGGGCTGGAAGCACTCCCTGTCTTCGGGATGGCTCTCTTTGCCAGCGTTACCGCTGGATCCCAGAGACCGACCTGTCCAAGCAAGTCGGCTGTCTTCCTTGTGCCTGCACGGTCAGGCCCCTTGTACAGTGATATAAGGAAGTCACAGGCTGATTCGTGCACGCCTCGAAACGCGAGATGTGTAATACTTACGTCCGGGCTGTCTAGAGGCGGGGGCTGAGGGAAAGAGCTCCACAAAGGCGTGCCATCCTTTCTACGTCCCAGGAGCCCATGCAGGCGTTCAGGTCCTTGGTGCTCAAACACGGCCAGGGCGTTGAGCCAGGCCCGCGATTTTGGCGCCAGTCGGCTGTAGAAGACGCTGCCAACGTAGGCGCACGCTTTCTTGTGTTGCGAATACTCTTTGCGCAAGCTCTCCAGGGTCTCGGAATCTAAAGACTCGAATGTCCGGGCTAGCGCACAAAAAACCAAAAGAATGAAGTCGTGGGGAGTCAAGGACTGCGATACAGTGTCACGCCCTTATCTCACTGTTACACACTCTCTGAAGAAAGCAAAGAGTATTGCTGCCTCGTATGTCTACGAGGCTGCACACGAAAGCCTTGCGAACAGTTCCGAAGTAGCAGTCGACACCACCTGTCTCAGTAGTGGCATTACTAGCTGAATCACACGGAGCGGCTGGTCCAGTGAAGCGGTTGAGCTAATTTGTCCATTGTCCTCCGGTGAACCGCCCCCTGTCCCTCACAGTTGACCTCTGCGTACCCGCAGTACAGTAGCACACTCCTGTAGGTCTTGCAACATCGTCTGTCAGTGGAAAACAGTCCGAGGGGAAGAGCAGATCTACCTTGTGTCGGATCGCGGCTTCTAGGCGGGAAGAAGCCTGCGACGGGAGGGGCTCCCTCTTGTCGAGAGCGTGTCGGTAGCAAGTGGCGCCACGGGGAAGTCCAGAAGGTGCACACGGCAACGAGCTGGAGTAAAAGCCAGATGCCGAGTACCACTAGGGCGAAATACTTCGCGCACGAAATCACTCGCCCGTGGACGATTGAGGAGCCCCCCGGCCGGCTAACTGAAGTTGTGACCGACAGCTGCGAGCCTTTTTCCCCCCTACTCCAAAAAGCGAAACATGCGAAGGGAGATCTGAGTCCCTTCTTCCCTACTGAGTACGAGAACTCCGACGAGTGGACAGGGGTCACACGCAAGAGAGAGCTAAGGCCTGCGGTTCTGGTTCTGGCGTGGTTTGGGACGGTCCCGGCATCGGTACAAGAAGGATTCGCTGCCGAACCGACCGCGTACTTCCATGAGGACATGGAATCGCGGGTATGGTCCATCTTCGTGACCACTGACCGAGCAGCCCCTTTCTCGAGCTAGCTAGAACAAAGCCGAATGTGAAGAGATGTTCCACAAGACGTCCACGCTGCCAGCCGCACCGCAGCCATAATGACGCATCCTCCTCCCAGCAGCAGTTCAGGGGACATCCGTTACCGCGAACTCCTAGACGACGCGGTAGAAACGATGGGTCGTGTGGTGCGGTCCTCAGGACAGGCGATGAGAGTCACAGCGACACTCGCGGCCGATGCCGCCGGATCAACCAAGGAACTGCATACGAGTCCCCGGCCAAGCAAAGAGCGAAAGGTGAAAGGGAAACAAACGAAACATGAAGGGATCCCATCTCGCGGTGTCTTGCAAGCGAAAAGGGAAAGAAATGCACTCCATCACGTTCTCCGACCGGCTGAAACCCCGGGGCCGTTAGGCACCCTCCCTTTTTTGAGTCAGCGTTCATGCTGAGCTTCCGGGCAGCTCAGCGGCACCTTACGACCATTACACCACCTGAGCCAGCCTGCAGACTAGAGTCCAGGACCTACAAAGGAGATAATCTGACTGGAGAAGACAGGGACGTGGCACTGCTAAAGCCTCTGTCCCTCCCTGAATTCCAGGCGTGGCATCGCAATCCATACAAGCTGGAGGTGTAGGGGGTCTTCCAGTCGGCGCGGGCAATCGTGCAACCCCCAGAGATCACAAGCATGCCTCGGCAAAACCGCAGAAGGCACATTGAAAATCTGGAGTTCGTAGTTTCTCAGATGACCAAGTTCTTCTTCGAAGGAACCGAGAAGTTTTCTCTGCCCTATTTGACTGCTCCGCGGCCCTTGCCGGTTTGTAGGACGGCGGGCAACCTTGGCCAGCGCGGAGAACTGGCAATGGAGGAGTGTCCCAACCAAGCAGGCCTGCTCCTAGTAACCAGCCCGGGAAGAGACGATACAGACTGACAGCAACTGGCGACAGCACTTCGGAATATTTTGAAGCCTAGTGGGCCACGACAGACGGGGCTGCACCTTACGTGTTCTGAACCTGAAGCCCGCGCCAGCAGTCTACAAATCATTTGAACGCGATAGGTTGTTTCCAGCATCAAAAGTTTGACGAGGAGAACATACTTCTGCGATTGCTACCAAAAGGCATACGGAAATCCCGACTGCAGTGTCTCTTGGCGAAGGAAGCTAGACTGACGACTGACTGTTGTTCTGTCAGCATCCTGCACCACGAAACAGACGCCTTTCACTACCGCAGCTAATCGTCAACTCTGAGAAAACACTCCCGCTCTCCACGACACTCCGACCCTGCACTAGCGAACCAACGCGGAACCCTCCCCCGCGGCAGACGTTTGGTCTCGCTCTGGTTGAAAACGTCGCTTGATTCAGGTGGCACCTCGCGGTTCAATGCTGGGATGCTTTCGTTCAAGCGGGACCGTTATTTTCTTCGCTCTTACGTCGAGCTGGCTGGATATCAGCTGTCTTCTTCTTGTAGCCGTGCTGATTGACCCCGAACTTCTCTAGCGACTCGTTAATGCTGCACACATCAAGACCGGACGCGCAACGCAGATTGACCATGATCTTTTTGCTGCACTCCAAGAGCCCCCTGAACAACGGGAAGAGAGCAGCCTTTCAGGTTCGTGTTCGAGTCGCGAACACGTCTGTGCAAACCAGCCAGCCCATAGCGGTACTCTGGGGCGCTTCGAGGCAAAGGTGTGCCGCGTTGCGAGAGAGGAAGCCCGGTGGACGCTGGGAGCCGGCCATCCATAAGGCGAAACTGCATCTAAAGAGAATCCGGTCTGTCAGGTGAATTGGATGAGATGTTCACCCCGTCCTTCTCGCTTTCAGTGCCCCTCCCCCCTCTCCGGCAGGGACCGTGGCCCGTTGTGGCATCTGTCATGACTGGAGTTCGAGCAGGGTTCGCAGCGAGCAGTCCCAGGCCAGTGTAAGAAACGCGTTACCACTCATCCCCCCTCACTTCAGAGCTCTGGTGATGTAGCCAAAGTGAAAAGATAAGCGGCGGCACAGCTGGCAGAGTGACCTACGCCCATCCAATCTCCTGGCTTGCTGCGGCAGGGTGGAGGTACTTGGTTTGAGGCCCGAGCTCTCGCATATTCCGGTACCATTGCACAGGATCATTAGCGCACCTTTCCGCGTTGTAAACGACGTCGCTTTTCATGATTTGCTGAAGAATGTGGGGAGGGAAGAGAAATGAGGTCTGACCGTCGTGGAGCCTCGGCGTAGCTTGTCCTCTTGCTTCTCCCGTACCCTCCAGACAAGACGCACGACCGTGTGAGAGACAGATACTGGTGTTTCTTTGAGGACTTGCTGTGGACAAGTGGACTCTCGGTAGTGCGTGGTTTCCCCGCCGCACTGCCGTTGGCTTCGGTGCGGCCTTCTGAAAGTACTGCTAAAGGGCCGTGGCTGATCAGCACAACGTGCGAAACTCATAGCGCGTGGCAGCTTCGTGCGCTGTGGCGGTGCTATCTCATCCACTTCGTAGGGGGCTCGAGGACTCTGAGCGCGTGTCGAGTGAGCTGAAGGAAAGAGCGCGTTCAGCTGGCTCAGTCCCATCTGTGGTAGGTCTACTCACGGAGAGTTGCGATTTCGTTTCTTCGTAAGACCTCCCTGAAGAACCGGGCACAGATGCGCAGCCGAGGCGCTCTACCTTCAGGTCATCGAGGTCAAACAGAGGTAAAGCAGCGTTGCGCCATACCGCCTGCCGGGGGTGTTGCTAAAACAGGCGATCTGCTTTGTTCGCAGAGCTCGTGGCCGCCAGTGAAAGCTGGAGAATTGGTTGGCCACAGGAGTTGAGCAAGTAGGGGCACGTACAGCTTCCAGAACCGAGGCCAGCCATCTCCCTCTGTCCCAAGCACGACGATTGCGCAGCCTTCAAAAAGCAAGGAATACGAAGCTCGGCTCACCTTCGCAGATTGCGTGGAGCACACTGTCCCGCTCCTCCCCTTCCGCCAGGAAACCCCATCTTTTTGCCCATTCCCTGGCATATTTCCTCTCTTTCCGGATGTTTTCCACGCGAATGGCATCGTGCCTCGCGGTTTGTTTTTCCATTGCTTTATCTCTTGCGGCGGCATCCATGGTTGATGATCATGCGGTACGGGATAAGGGCCGAAGACGATTCACACCTGGCAGAGGGATAATATGAGAACACGGTGCTGCTTCACAGACAATCGATGTTCACCTCGTTCATCGACAGACCGGTCTCCGCTCGCGAATTGTGGGGCGCCACCCGTGGGGCAGGCCTTGGACTTGTGGTGTAGTACTGCAGCCGCCTGTTTTGCGATGCTCTGGGTAGAAAGTTGTCCAGAAATCACAGGGCACTAGGCATTTCCTCGCGTGGTGAGGTAGGGCTACAGTGCTGCCCCAGCATCCTGCTGTCCAACAGTCTCAGTGGTTACGCTTCGAGAAGACACTTTGTCACACGACTGATTGGCATGGTCCACTTCACAACCTTCAAGAAACAACCGCCACTACAGTAAGACCCGAAGACCCCTCTTTTTTCAAGCACCGGAAGTATGATGCAAACTTGATCCGTCAGCCGCCTTTGAGATGGCCAAATGCAGTCCGTCAGGTCTCAGTCCCACTCTTCGGGTAGGGGATCGGCTCACTTTCGCGGGCCTCGTCCTTGCATCCCTCCATGTGTCGTCTCCTATTGTGTGTGCTCTGTGCAGTTTAGTTGTGCCAAAGCATCGCTGTTGCCCTCGGCCCCTTCAGGGAGCCCCGACTAAGCTTAGTGTATTAGCAGCCGACTGTGCAGGCCGCCCCGATGTCGCTAGTCAAAACTCAGTGTCCATTAATGGGTCCGAACTCTTGCTCCCCAAAATGTTGGGTCTGGAGAAAAACCCGGAAAACTGGGTGAGCATAGCAATTTCCCGGCGGAATGAACAGCCGTCCACCCCAGCAAAGCACGACTACGCTTAAGGAGCGTGTTAATGCTTAGCCCTAAACCTCTCCTGCCACGACATTGAATCAGCTGGCATAACCTACGACTCATTTATGCCTTATCAGTTAGTTCATCCAGGAAACCGGTCGGCAAGGGTGAGCACATCAACAATGAGCCCTGATAGTCGAAGTGCAATTGCGCGTGTGCCGACTGCACTGTTACACGGAGATTGCCCCGGCAGGTGCGAAACTAGCTCGCCTGGATTGAACGGCTGATGGCGTGGAGCAGCAATCCGCTGAAGCTAACTTCCCCAGTCTCCGGCAAGAGCTCCGAAAGCAACACTCGGCGCACGGACCTCTCATCCCTTGTTTGTCCCAAGAGAATCGTGCGAATCTAGCAAGGCTATGGCTGTACTCGGCCTATTTTCCCGGTCCTGGACCATAGAAATACCTCATTCTACCAGATATCTTCTCAAGTGCCTGACCACCCCGTCGCGGCAGGTTGCCTCCGGGTACCACGCGTGACACCAACTGCGTAAACGCTGTGACCGTGGTTCTCTTAGGTCACGGAACAAGTGGAATCGGTTTCTGATCTCAACAAGTATGTGCGGAGAACGAAAGAGTCAGTCCACAGCAGCATACAAAAAGACGCTAGTTTACAACCAGTCTGTCAAAATACACACGGACACTGGGACAGAGACATTATTCCGACATCATAAAAGACGCCTAGGAAATCGACCCCCCTCTCCAAGGTCGTCTACTGAACTGGCTTTCTCTTCTCCTTGGCCTTCGGAAGACTCACACCCAGGGCTCGATTGAGCTTCTGGACTACCGCTCCATTTGGAATAGCCTGATCGAGCATTTCACAAGAGAACGGGCAGCCTTGGATTGACCATCGAGGTCTCCATTACGCAGAGTGCTACCTACCTGGGACAGACCTCAGCTAACAGTTTCGCCAGCTATCTCGAACTCACCGAAAGAAACTTCTCCCCGTAGACCTCCGGCGAAGAAGTCCACACCAGTGAGAGAGAAGGGGCTCTCACAAGGTGAGTGATAACAACCACATCCTGAGATGCTATGGGCAATTCCTGTTGCCCCGGCATGCGAAACCGCTACGACTTCCGTCATGAAGTCGGGAGAGACGACGAAAGGGTACACAGCCATCGGTATGCACGGCTCAACTGACGTAAAACAAGCGACTGTTTCATTAGTAAGAGACACCTATCACCAACCACACATGCTGACAATCACTCCCGCCGCTGACTTGCACGGGAGAACAGCCAGTCAGAGCCCGCCTCACCCCGGCCGGTATCTCTCGTGGAAACAAGTGATCTCTCTGCTTTTCTGCCGACTCGATGACATAACCACCTGCGTAACTTTACAGCTACATTTCCACAACTGTGAAGAGATCCATCAATCTGTCCATAGCTTACTTCATACCTTCTTTCTAGCACCCTGACTGTAAATATCGAGGTAGCTAGTCCACTCTCACTAGGAACCTACAATGTGAAGTAATCTCCCCGTCCTAGAGACAGATACTAAGAGAAGACGCAAGGCAGTTGTAGGTCTACTATCAGCATCTGGACTTGAACGCTGTCAAAAAAGAACACTAAAGAAAAGCATGCATGCGCGCAGAGACATGGCATAACCTCGAAAGAGGCGCCACCAACCGTCTCCTAAACAATCTTCGCCTGTCTCACCAACAGCCCTCGCAAAAACAGCCACAGCATCACTCAAAGAAATCTAAGGACAGCAGAGAGGAATACGACGGCGCCGTCCCGCCCATTCTGACTCAACTGACGGAGGAGCGGCCTTTCTACTGGATCATCTTCTTGAAACGATTTAACACTGTCTGCTAGCTCACTCCGTCCATCTACATCTATGTACCTTATCAGCCACCTGCCGTAATCATGTAACAAGATGAGCGTCGATAACTGTTACAAAACAAGCCATGAGGGTATAAACATCATTCAGTACAGATAGATTCACATCGGCAAACAAGAGAGCATGCTTTGTTCTCTCTGCTGCACCCAATACCAGAGAGTGATATGTATAGACTAGGTCTACTTACTCTCCCACTCTCATAATCGTTAACAACGGAGGGCTTTTCGTTGATGGCCTGAGCCAGCTGGGCTTGCGTCATCTTCTTTGCTTGCCGAGCCTGTTGAAGCGCTCGAGAGAAGTCTGCTGAAACTCTCTCAACGTGGTAGTCTCCGGTGTCTTCCTCAATCTTCTTAGCGCTATTTTGACCAGAGAACAAAGAAGAAACAAACAAGCCAGCGGGGAAAGACGATGGGTGACGACATACGTAGACATACATACATATATCTAAATATACATACGTACCCATGATATGCGATACGAGCGATATGGTGTGAGATTCTATGGATCAGACTGTACAGAGTGTATCGTGAGAAGGATTGGAGGAGACCTCAAAGCATGCACTGTGGTCAGGAGATACACAGTCGGTAGTGGTTTTCATTCTCTCTCTCTGCCTCCCATCGTATACAAATAGATATACGGGGTGTATATACAGATGAAGAACTAACCCTCTGCAAGCGAGCGCGTGTAGTCTGAGTGAATTAGAAAAGCATAGCTAAGATGATTAGGATAGTAGAGATTGAACCAATCGAACACATTGTGTTAATATAAGTAATAAAATCGGGGGATAATACCTCAAGACGAATAAGAAACTGCAGTGAATGTCATCCACTTGTTTGGGAAAAAGCAGAGCGGCCGCCTTCACTCACTTCGGACATAGACCTGACTTGGTCGCCTTGTTCTGTCCACCGAGAACTGAGAAGAGACAGAGAAGAAACAATGAAAGAGACGCATTTCTTGTCTCTCCCTTTCTATGTCTGTCTTCTGTGCTTTCTTCTTGTTAACACTTCGTTACTTACCGAGGCCCAGAGCGTGAAAGAGATGCATGTCAACACGAAGAAAGTTGTGTGTGTGTGTGAGAGAGAGAGCACACCTGTAAACACCGGTCGTGTAAGTCTATACTGGTGTAGATTACGTGTGTTCGGTATGCATGTCTATATAGGCACCCGCATGAATATGTATGTATTCTGGCACGTACGTATGTATATATGCCTAGAACAACTGAAGTCACAGTGGTGTTTTAACCAACGAAGATGATGAGAAAACATTAGTGAAGGGGCGCAGCCACCAAGACCATTCTCCAAAGAAAAAGAAAAATCTCTTCCTGCTTTTCCATTGGTTAGGTGCTCACTCACATTTCTTCTCCGTTTCAACGTCCTCTCCCCGCCTTCTGGCCTGATTGATTTCTTGATCTTTCGTCACGCCTTTCTGCTTCTGTCCGGTCTTATTCCAGCTGACCGGTTCCCAATCTTGAAATGAGCGAGACATCTTGTCAAAGATGTCTCAAGAAACAAGACAGAGAAGGAGAAAGAGCAGAAGAAAAGACAGTTGCGCAACAACAGCCGACTGTCTGGTTACCTTTCAGAATCTCTCACGCGACGCGCGAGAGACAGTCATGGCAGTCTAAGAAACAAGAGCAGAGAAGAAAACAGTAGTCAGTGTACGCTCTCAGCCTCTCCAGGAAGACTGAATCTGGAGGAGAAGAAAAGAAACGTAATAACTACTACACGGAAATACCTTTGCCTTCTCTTTTTTTCTCAACTCTGCTGTACGGGATACCCCGCGGAGAAAAGAAGCGAGTTCTCGGTGGAAGAGAAGAATAAAGAAACGAGAATAACGAGCCAATAATGGACAGAAACAGAACATGTACAGGAGAAAGAAGAAAACCTCAAACGGAACACGCAAGTAAAGAAAGAGATTCCGTGATCAAGTCGGAAGCGCTTTCCAAACAGGTCGTCGGTGTAAAAGCAGATCTGTCGCATGCACCGCAGAGCAACTCCAAGTCTCCTCCTGATCGAACTACCTTCTTCGCTTTTACGTCCCACCCATGCAGCAAGGCATAAAGGATAAGAGAAAAGTCGCACTCGTAATGAAACTTGGGGTCTCCTCTCAAGTCTCCAAAGATTCTTTTGTCTTGCAACGGGAAGGGTTCGACGTGCCTTTTCTTTGCAGCAAAGAAGAGAGAAGTTGTTGCTACGAGGTGAAATCGCCCACAACAGATACACCCAGAAGGGTCACTCTGCAGGAGATAAAAGAAAGGAAGAACTGAATTCTGACTTGAATGTGTGTCTCTCCTATCTGATCTTACCACCTCAGATACCACTGAATCTTCAAGTGGACGGAGTGATGAATCTTCACTGTCCCTTTTTCTTTGCTAGCGGAAAAAGAAGCTTTCTCTTTCCGCAGGTTTGGTCGGCTTTTCCTTTCGCATCTGACTTCAGGGTGGATTGCGTCTGACAGATCCTTTTCCCGTATGAGTCTAAGGATACTACCTACTCTGTAGTCCGTCGAGTCGCCACTGAATGAATCGTGCGGTTTGATCTATTAGGTTTTTCCTGGAAACGGTTACAGTCTTTGCTCTACCAGTTTTCTTTGCACACCCCTGCGGTACTTTTACCCCGGGATGATTGAGTTCCAAACGGTTTTGCCTGTGTTGACGGGTGATCATACCAAGAAGAAGAATTTTTCCATTCATCTACTTTACTTGGAATTCTGTACACTTGTGTTTTTCCCCTGTTCAGTCTTCGCATTCATACTCTAGCCTCCTTATTCTTTCTTTCGTATTCTCTCCGACCTCCTTCTCGTCCTTCGTCTATGTGTAGTTAGTTTCTCTCTTTCTTTTTTGGCAGCGACTTGATTTCCGAAAGCACGTGTTCTTAACAACTTGTCTGGTTCCTTTTCAGTTATCTGTTGCGAATCATCTCTGCTTGTTGGCTTTTGCTCCTCAAGTCTCCTTGGTCCGGAGGTTCTTTCCTGTCTCTTTGTTTCGCTAGAAGAAGTCTTTGCTGCTGAGAAACATCATCGTCCTTCCCATCTATATAGCTGGGATTGCAATACATGCTGACCTCCCTTTAGATACACGCCATGGATTCTTCAGAGACTTCTTCGTCTTCATCTTCCTCGTCGTCGGTTCCTGCCCCCCCCCTTGTGCCAGCTGACCATTCTCAACAAGAAACTCCCGGTGTATCGACAGCAGAGCGTACAGGGAGTTCAGCTGGACGAGGAGCCCCAGCAGCAGTGGATGCCGGGACCCCCACACAGTCACTATCTACAGAAGTTGACAAAAGACTTCAAGATCCGGAAGTTAAGAAAAAATTGGTTGAGATTTTGAGAAGAGAAGTTGAAGAGTTAGATTGCTTCTGGGCTAAGGTAGAGGATCATGCAATTGATACCTGCGGCGAGAACGCCTCCGAAGCGTAAGTGCCTCTTTCTTCTTTTCGTCCGTGAATTTTTTCACACAGACCACAAGGCGGTTCTCTCTCTTCACTAGATCTCGAATCTGACTGTCTATTGAGTAGGGGTATGCGATCTCTTCGCACAAGATTCATAAGATGGGTTTCCTGCGCCGCCAGCCCGTTAATAGCTACGTAGATTAAGGTTAAATGATAGAGTGAAGATAAACAGATAGATTGAAACCATCCTATGGAAAGACACATAGATACATAGATGGATAGATATAATTAGTAGGTGAGAGACACACAGGCAGATAGTGTATCCTGAGTTGCCTCAATCTTTTCTGTTGTTTTCACGATGCCTTCTTTCATTCTCTCGCCTCGTACCATGGAAGTGTTCTTGTCTCTCTTTTCTCTTCTTCACTACTCTTATGATTCTCATCTCCACAGGAAAGAAGTGAAGGAAACCCAGAATTAGGTCATCTCTCTGTTTTCTTCTTCTTGCTCCTCAAACGACGGGAATCCTTATCTATGTGCAGCAATGAAAGATCTCTTTGTCATTTTATCTTTCGAGTCTTCTGGTCTGTTGTTTCTGTCCTGTTTTTCTTTCTCTGTCAATACCTCCAGAGTAGTCGCAGCGTTTAAGGGTGTGCACACACGACGGGTAGCAAATTTGAACTTGGAGCAGACAGATTCCTTATGCCGAGATATTCTTCTTCGTCTCATGAAGCCTGATGTTTTAGCTAATCCAGTCTCCTCGGAAGAATCCGCGCGTCCTTCAGCCTTTGAGGAAGAAGCCACCATTCTCTAAACGCAGCTGTTGATGTGCACGTCTGTGAGGGAAGCTACAAGGCGAAAAAGAAGAGACGTTTCAAGAGAAAGAGAATATCGCCTCTCTTTTCAAACATTCTCCCGACTTGTTCCTTGCCGGCTCCCACCTGTCGGTGAGGAGAGAAAGTGTTTTTCCCGCAGAGGTCTCCTATCCAGATTGCGAAGTAAGGCCGAATGAGTGAGAGAGAGCAACCTCTACGGATAGATAGAAGGCGGTTACGGTGTCTTTCTTGTGTGCTAGCTAAGGAAAGAGATAGGTAGGCAAGAAGGCCTACCAATCAGTCTCTTCGTCAAGTGATGAAAAGGAAAGAGGTGAGGGGTCTCCAGCAGCAGATTTGACACTTCAGTCCATCTTTTCTAAATCAAAAGAATGTCTGGTTTCTGACAGGCTTGTAACCCATGTCTTCTGCAGTATTCCTGTGGATGGATATGAAATGTTTTCTTTAGTGATAAGAATCCGTGGTTTTTTTCAGAGGAAAGATCGTCCGTGGTCTTTTTTGGTCGCCTTTTGCCTCTTAGAGGCGCAGGCCACGCGAAGGATGACAATATGATAAACCGGAAGACTTCAGTCGCATGTCGGTGCTGACCGATGCTTTCCAACTTGCGCGACTTGTAGACAGGAGTGTTACTGCTTTCTCTTTCCATTAGTTTCTGCAAGGACGCCGTCACCAGCTTGAGCTCACAGAATCTCCAAGCACGCGGCAGGCTAGACAGGTAGAGATAGAGAACGGTTAAGAAGAAGATAGCTTTTTTTCTCCTTTGGCATTCTTCTCTAACTGCAGTTATCCACCCGTCTGGGCGTTGTGCCTCAGGGATGGAGCACCGTCAAAATCTTCCGTGGTCACCATTCTTTGATCTTCAAAACCGTGAGGGACGAGAACACATCATCTTTTATCTTGACTCGCTCGTAAATGAGAAGTCCTGTCTACAATCTTAGTCCGAAACATCGTGGCAGCAACGAGAAGCGGCACGGTCACCCAGTGCGGCCTTTTCATGAAAGAGCTTCCTTGACGAAGCAGAAGGGTACGACGAAGTTTTCGCCGGGACCGACTAATATAGAAAATAAGAAGACGTCACAGGAATTGTGGAAAGTAAATGTGAGAAGTGCATGGCTACTCGGGTCGCCTTCTCTCATTGTTTTGGAGTGAGTGACCGAGGAGTGCACGCGGCAGAGAACGAGTAGGAAGGAGCAGCGAGAGTTACTCTGCACCAGAATAGCAACTGGAAGACTAAACGGATAGAAGTTTCTCCAAATCCGCTTTTTCTCTGTAAGATTGCTGCAATACTCTCAAGTCGTTCTACATTGGTATGGTCGGTTGGAGTGCTGGCTCGGAGTCGACTCGTGAATAAGAACAACTCCCTGGCCTACTGCCTGTCGCCCGGTAGTAGTGAATGATTGCATCTCGGTTCCACGGTGTCAGAAGTGTCTCATAGAGATCGCTGTTGCCCTACACAGGCTGATGTTGTACACTGGGAGAAAGTTCATCCCATTGTTTTTTACCATTCTGTAACTCGGAGGCACGGAGTGGAAAAGCAAGAGGGAACGAAAAGGGAACCATGACACCAGCACTTAGCTGCCCGTGAGGTGTCTAAAAAAGCAGGCCTTTGCTTGCGTGAGGTAGGAAGTAGCTGCGCTATTAGTATAGCCACATACCCCAGCGTTCTCCGAAAGCACGCTAAGGACAGAATGAGTGGGTCAGAAGGGTTGACCCCGAAAAACTATTGGAAGAAGTCGCAACGAATCCAGTTTTTTGTCAGACGGGGTTGGAAACGTGAAGGCAGACAACTGAAGGCTTATCATGAGGCAAGTCGAAACAGCTCCCCGGCATCTGTATAAGATACCAGGGATTGAGTAGTCCAAGCTTAACCTCTGGAAAGGGAAGTGAGCATTCAACACTGATTAAAACTCGTCGTGTCATCGGCCCTCCACCCCTCTATAACAGTGCCGGAGATCCTTCCTTCTAGTGGGTCTATGTACAGTCCCTTGTGCGCTTACCCACCCCTGCGCGGAACTTTGAACGGCAGAATTCACGCGGCCGAGTGCAGAGCTGTGTCTCTGGTCTTTCAACGGGGTACGTGACTGTCTCCTCTCCTTGCCTCACCCGAGCGAGCGACAGAATCGATCTCTCCTTAAGGGCGAGTGGAGAGAAAGAGACAATGAGGGAAAACCAACCAAAAAAACTCTAGAGTGAAAGCTCAGTTTGAATGCCTCCAGAGCAACCAGAATCACTTTCCACAAAGCATGTCGATGCATTCGTGGGCACGCACACAGGCCGACTCGTGTTGAGCATGCATGCAACCCAAGGCTACGAACTTCGACAGCTCTTAAGGAAAAGAGACTACAACAGGACATTGAGGTGATCCTTCCTCTGTTTCCACGGCGACCATCAGGGACGGGAGTCTTCTTCATAGTCGTAAGCCAGACTCCCTTCGAGTTCCTCAGTGCCGAGTTGTAGGAACTGTTTCAGCGCCCGAGCGCTGTCAACGAAAGATTCTCACACTGTTCTGTCCCTTCTACGTTAGGCTTTCTTTTTCTCCTTTCTTACAGAGTCTTCCTATTCGATCTCTCTCCCCCAGGGCTCTTTCTAAAGCCAGGGACGTGCCGAATAAAACGAAACTGACTCTCTTAAAGATCTATCCTCGATCTCTAGTCCCTTTTTTAGAATCTCCCAGTCTCTCTGGCAGAACATCGACTAATCACGACCTATCTGCCACTCCTTTTCCCCGTGTGTTTTCTCCAAACCTTGCCTCAGCCTGTCTCTTTCTTCTCGATCTTCTTCTTTGCGTCCACGTTTACACCGGCTCCGATCCCCAGGGGATAGCGGTTCTCATGACCAAGAATATCATCTTTCCTTCTATCTCTTTCCTATGCTAATCACAAGCCATCTTCGTCTAAAGAAGGATATCCGAGCGAGATGCTGTAGACTCCCCGATATCTTTCTCTCCTTCTAAGAAACTTAAGAAGAATGTGGGTTGTATCTTCTTCTTCTCTTTGTATGACACCTTCTTCATCTTCTTTCAGTCATGTCTTCTTACGTCAGCGAGTATCCTCTTCTTCTTCCTCAAGGATTTCAAGAGGAAGAGGAAGAAGGAGATTTAGAGGAGAGACCGTGTATGTGTTGCACACACAGAGAGAGCCTCGTGTTTTCAACCACAGTATCGCGCAGCATCACGGAAAAGCAGAGACAGAGGATAAGAGGAATAGTATTAGGTGTGTTGCATGTAAAGTTAGAAATTGCAGTAGTGCCAGGGGAGATGAAGACAAAACACAGGTTTCTTTCTCAAGTATATCGTCTCGAAGCAATGAAGAAGCAAAAGGAGAAGATCTTCGGAGGTCCGGTAGAGATAGAAGGGTATGCGGGTGTGAGAGAGAGAGCATGCAATGTATGTCATCAAGTTCCCTGGGAGACAGAGACTTCTCCTGCGAGGAATCTTTTTGTCAGTCTCGTCCTTGGTTCGCTGGACGGCCGTTTCCAGGGAGAAGGAGTGCGGATGGAGGCGCTAGGAGAAAGGAAGGTGACCTTAGTAGCGAACCTACAAGGCGACTGAGAGAGCTGCGACTATCAAGGGGAAGAAGGAGAGAAGGAGAGGGAGAGAGTAAGAAAAAAAATAGAGAAGAAGTCGGGTTTGGAGGTGATCACAACCTTGCTGGAATGAATCGATGTCATCTTTATAAGGATGTCATGGAGCAGGAAAAGAAGCAAGAGTCTAGTGTACTGCATGGGTACTACGGCGGGGTGTATGTACACCTCTTCTCTGTCCCACACATATCTCAGCTGGGTGAGGGAGAAGATACGTATCATCCTAGCATTCCAACTTTCTTTCGTACATCTCCCATACGTCTTTCTCCCGTTAGTTCTCTTATATCTTTCTTTTCTCCAGGTAAAACATCAAGAATTTTCTCCAAGTCATCTTCTTCTCAAAGGTCTTCTCCTGGGCGCCCGTCGAACTCTCTCGATTCATTGAAGAAACCTTCCACGCCATCGTCGTCTTCTTCTTCCTCGGCATGTGTTTCTTCGTCTTGTTCTTCTTCTTCTTCAGCTCCTGCTTCACTCATCGACACATGCAATACCTCTACAACCACAGGATCTCTATCCTCTACGACTTCTTCTCCGTCATCTTCTCTCTCGTCATCCTCTCCTTGTTTCTCTTCTGTATCCCAATACTCCACAGCCTCTTTAACGTCTACGATGACGGCATCTGAAGCACCACTTGCTTCTTCTCATGCACGCCTTGATACAGACACACCGATTCTTTTTCCTTCTTCTCCTTCTCCCTCTCCGTCTTCTTCAAATACATCTTCTTCTCTTCTTCTTCTCGATCCTAGTGAGTCACATCATAAGAAACCCTGTTCTTCTTCTTCTCTCCCAGATCCTCCTTTGTTTCCTTCAGAAGACACTTTGCTATCTTCTCAGGAGAGCAGTCGACTTTATTCCTTGCGGGCTTTAGATTCCTCAACTTCTCCCAACCTTCACTCGTCCTCATCTAATGCCTTACCACCTGCATCTTCTCCTCCTTTGTTTCCTTCTCTTTCTCCGCTTTCTTCTCGATCTTCCTCTCCGAATGGAATTACTTCATCTTTACCTTCTTTTCTTTCTCCATGTAGTTCTCCAGAAGCGGCAATAGCGGCTGTTGCTCAACCTCCATTAAAACCGAAGAAATCATGGACTGTGGATGATGACACGCAACTCGTAAAGAACCACACTGTATCTACACATGAGACTGCTTCAGATGTTGGGAATATGTTGTCAGGAGCATCATCTTCTTTCACAAAGAACACAAGAAGTGGAGGTGGGTTGACGCCTCATGTTAGATCGCCATCCCTCCCTTCGCGCATAGTATCTTCTCATCACCATTCTTCTCATCTCTTCTCTGCCTCAGATCTGGAACTGCATGCGCAACAGACTTCAATCACTTCGCCTGTTACCTCCTCTTCTTCTTTCTCTTTTCCCTCGGGGGATAGCAGGGGGTTCAACCGTTCAGTAGTTGTTGGTCATTCTGGGGCCTCTTCTAGGAGCTCTTCTTCTCCATCTGACTATATTTCTCATGATTTTGCTGGAGGTGGTCGTCGTTCATCTCTATCCAATGATCATAGAGCCTCTCTCCGGGCAACGACTTCTCTTTCTTCCTTTGCCCCTTCTCCTTCTCCTCCTTTTCTTTCATCTTTCTACGAAGTGTCTCCTACTACTACTACTTCAAGTGCTGTTTCTCCTTCGCCATCAATCTCTTCTTCCTCTTCTCCGTTAGCCCCTCAGCAGCCTGAGCCGCTGGATCTCCATTCCGACCTTTCTGCTCAGTCTCACTGGTATCTCAGAGGACGAGAGACGAGACGGCGACAGCACCAGCAGTACCAGCAGGGACATGCGGCGATAGGGAGTCCGCCTGAGTCAGGACAATATCTTGACGTCCGTTCTGCTGTACAGAGATCGATATCGTTCGGTGTCCGTGAGACTCCACACCAGTTTTCTTTCCGGCTACAGTCCTCTCCCCCGGGGTTCACTTCAGGTGTATCTACACCTCACGAGTCTCCACGCATAACCCGTGGCCTGACGTCCAATATGTCACGGGAGACATCACGTCATGCAGGAGCGAATAGCGCCTCTAGCTATTCCTTCTCAGAACCACAGAGAGTCACGAGCATCATTGAAAGGGACAATTCATCCTATTCCTCTCCCTCTCGCAATAGCGGCTATTTCTCTAAGGCCGAGCCACTCAAATCACCAGAGGTTTCTCCGGCTGTGGCGACTCTTGAGTCTCCTGTACATACAGCTGATGATTCATCGATCTCCTCAGTTCGGAAGCACCACCCGGATAACCGGAGTAGTCGTCTACAAGAAACGACGAAATCTTCGCAGAGCGCGTCGCAGCTCGTCGAAGAGAGAGAGAAGCAGAGTCCTTCATCTACACATCTATGTCAGTCCGGAATCGCAGCGAGTGTAGCGGATAAGACATCTCCTTTTACCCCGAGAGACACATCCGAGAATGGAAAGGAGGAAAAGGACGGAGACGAGAACTTATTCCGCGATAGCTCAGTTGAAGAAAGTTCGAGGGCAGCCGGTGCTAGGATCAAAGAAGAAGCAGACAAAAGCGCCCTACATGCACAAGACAAGAAAATTCTTTCGTACTCTAATAAAGGTACCACCCGATGGGCTGCATTCATGTCCAGAGTTTCTGTCTTTTTGTATGGTTCTTCCTCTGCTTCTTGTTCTTCTTCTCCCTCACAACCTTCTTCTCCGTCATCATCGTCTCCTTCCTTCTCATCTTCGGAGACTTCTTCCTTAACTACTCCTTCACCTTCTTCTTCTTCTACTCTATCCTTGTCGGTCGCTCTCTCCAGCGGTAGTGTTGACTCACCGAGCCCAAGTGATACTAGAGAATTCTGTGAAAAGCAGGAAAGAAGAGACCGTACTCAGGTGCAGACAGCAACTCCTCCCAGCACTTCATCGACGTCTTCCAAGGACGTCTCTTTGCCATCACTTCATAAGACCGATCAGAAGCAGCTTTGGCAAGGGCCTTCCCCGCCTGCTTCTTCACTCTCGTCTTCTTCTTCTTCTTCAACAGTTGAAGGTGTAGCTACTACTCTTCTATCTTCATCGTCATCTTCTACGCGTCCTCCTGGCACTACTACCACTACTACTACTGAGGCGAGTACTACTACGAGTGGACCGCCACCTCCATCAACGGCAAGAGAGGAGAGCATTCAGAGTTGTATTGAATCTTGTCAGTCGGCATTATCTTCTTCTCCTGGGTCATATGTGTCTACACCAGAAAGTCTACCATCAGCTTCTTCTACTTCATCTGCACTACCCTCCTCCTCGTTATCGTCTTCTTCTTCTTCGACGCGTTGTGGTCCTTCCGCTTCTTCTTCATCGTCACTCTCCTTCTTCTCGCGTCTTCGCTCTGCCTCTTTACCTTTTCTTCCTTCTTCTTGGATCGAGAGTTCTAGTGACCAGGCAGCATCACAGAAGTCACCTCGCCTTGGTGATACACAGATCTCTTCAGAATATACGGAGGAAGCAAAGGAGCATCCAGAAAGATGTAGAGAAGAACAAGAGAAGGAATGGATCCGCGTCAACCAACTGCTAGAGAGTGCCAGACTCCAAGCTGAGAAGAAATCTTTAGAGAGTCAAAGAAAAGCTTCTATACGTGCTGCGGAGTTCCTTAATACCTCACTTAGACCTCCCGACAGAACGATGGATCAAGTACGATTCCGACTGATGAAACAACAGATTTCTGCCGGAGGAGAGGGGTTTGAGAGATCTGTCTTATCACCACGTAGAAAACAGGTCGTAGATGCCACTCCGGACTTGTCGATGAAGAAGGCTAGAGGTCAAGAAGTGAGTGAGAACGAGAATGAAATAAAGAGGATGCAAATGAAACAAGAAGAGGAAGACCGAAGAAAAAGAGGAGATTCAGAAGGCCTCATGGTAGGCAAGACTGACGTACATATCACTCCTACCATTAATCAGACGACTACTAGCTCTCATATGAAAACCGTTGCGACTCCTACTACTACTACTATCACGAGTACTACTAGTAGTAGGAGTACTCCTACTATTAATACCAGTGCTATGAGCACGACTACTACCAGCACTACTATGAGTACCAGTGCTATGAATAGTACTGCTGATACTACTACACCCAGTAAGACTACAACTATGGCTTCAACTCTTAGCACTCTCACTGCTACGACTACTATGACTGATGCTGAGGCTGTCTCGACTACTTCTTCTTCTTCAGAGGTAGGAGTTCAAGTGGCCGGAAAGGAAGATGCCGCTAAGGATCTTTCAAAGCTATCGACTTCACAGGTGTTAGGAGAAGGAGGAAGAAGGCTTCAGCTTTCTTCTTCCTTTTCTTTGATACAAGAAGAACACTCAAGAATGCTTCAGAAGGAAGAAATCGAGCGAGAGACGACTTCATTATCTCCTGGCGAAACCTTGCATGCTAATATCCATTCGACTCTAGGAGCTCCGTCACATTTTGAATCAACATCGATAGTCGACAAGCCGAGACCATCGGCCGTCTCTTCTTCGTCTTTCCTCCATGGTGGACTTAAGTCATCACCATCATCTTTCTCTAGTTCCAGGGATGAGGTAGAAGAAGAGAAGGCGATTTCTCTCTCGACAAGGACGGAATCTGTATCCGACGCAACACTTGGAAAGGAGAAACCGAGGGTTCACTCGATCCGAGTGTCTTGTCTAGATGTTCTGCATGCAGTAGAAGAAAGCATACGTAGGGACGGGGGAGAAGGAAGAGTCGATATTGAGAAAGATGCAAAGGGTCATCATAGAAATGACCAAGAAGAGGAAAGTTTTGTACCGAAAGCTTTGAGCCTTCAAGAGATCTCTCCTGTTTTTCTCCACAGAGATCGAGTAGCAGAAGCTTTGTCTTCTCCTCTCCCGCCGATCTTCGACTCTGTATGTGGGGCTATACATAGACACGAGGAAGCGAGATTTTCAACAGAAGTCGACAGCCTGCAGAAAGAATGCCTTCGCAATGCCAGACAGCACTACGAGGGTGCAGGGATTATGATGGCCATGCAGCAGGAGAGACAGAAGTCCAATCAGGGAATGAGAGACAATATGGTAGGTTCCAACTGTATAGACAGCTTATCCGTGTGTATAGACACATCTCGAGTGAAGTCATGTACCGAAGATGAATGGGTGTTATACTTCACTTGCTTCAGAGGTTCATTTGCATTCCGGCTTTATGGAAAGGGAAGAAGTAGATCATGAGAACGGGCCCCTAACGGTCTGCTTCACTTATGATGTCTCTTATATAGGCAGATGTCCATCTTGCTATGTACACATGTCTGTGCATGTATGTATGGATATGTCTATCTGCATATGTATGTACGTACGTATCTATATGTGTAGTGATGATAGGGAGTTGGCTAGAACTGTATATGTAGGTAGGAAGGTGGAGTGCCTGGATTCCATCCGGAAGAACGTTTCTCCTCATCGTCAGAAGGCGAAATGTATGAGTCGTTTTTAATTTGCTCTCATGCTCTTCTACATCTCTTTCCCCTCTTCGTCCCGTGTATCCTGTGAATTATCCTTTGCATGTATATACACCTCTCATTGATGTATTGGGTGTTTTTTGTTCTGTCATCTGCACGACACATTTTGAAATCACCAGGCTACTCGATTGGCATCTCTACGTCTCCTCTACGAACGATTTCGATCGGCAAGTGCTCATGCCGCGGCCGCTCAAAGAGAAGTCATCCAAGCTGAGGCCGAAGTCGCGGCCATTGAGAAGGAGAAGAGAGAGTTTGAGTCAAGTCATAATACGTCAGAAGATGGGGAGATGAGGCAACTCAGGAAAGATCAAAATGCGGGTGTATCGGCATATCCAGGATTCTATGGCGGTATGGTCCTTCCCCGGGAAGCACCTATAACGAATGCTCTATCAAGAGATTTCGGTCAGCATCCCCCGCCTTGGCAAGTCTTGTCAGGTGGGGGACTGGGGGATACGATGCTACATACTGCATCTCCATCCTCCCCCTCTTCGTCTCTATTTCCTTCTTTGAGTCCTTCTTCTACGGCTATCTTCCCTTCCCCAACCTCATCGCCCCCCCTGTCATCGTCACCTTCTATAGACCATGAGAGACGTCAAGAACTTTCAGAGAAACTCTCCAAGGCAAGGGATAAAGCCCAAGCTCTCAAAGCTCGCTCCCAGGAGGCTAAAGCTGCCGCTGCAGACGCCGAGAAACATTATCTTCTCGAGAAAGAAATCGCAGAAAGACTCAACACGGGAAGCTCCACTGTCCATCGATATGGCTATCCACCACCTCACGTGGCCCCCGGGGGAGAAGGAGGACAGTCTGAAGTCTCGCAGATAGTTAACGGAGAGGGATCATATGGGAAGATGGCTCTCGCAGCGTTAACCCATCTTGAACCAGTTAAGACACCAGGCTCTTGGGCAGTTCCTGTATCGCCACGTCCTCCTCTTCCGTATCAGTCTCATTCTTCTTTCTATCCTCCAAACAGTGCCTTTTCCATTCCCCACCTAAACCAGACACCGGCTAGCCACGGGTGTCCACCTAGCCATGTGTTTCGTGGGGTGAGAGGACCTTGTACTAGCGAACTCGACAAGTACGGTCGCCACCTTCCATTAACGCCTCCTATCCAGGCAAGCGACAATAGGTTTGAAAGACAGGAGAAGGCTTTCTTGTCGGAAAAAGCGAGCTTAGACGGATCGTCTTTAGCTCGCTTAGCATGTGAAGTGTGGGTTGTTCGGCGTGCTATAGATCATATAATAGATGGAGGAAGTAAGAGCTTGTCTTGTTTAACTACGTGGACGACTGCAGTGGCCCGCATTCTTGAAGAGCTCAGAATCAGCCGAACGGTGGTCGAGAGAGAAAAGAGAAGTGGAGAGATGACCTATTTAGCTTCGCAGGTAGGTCGAGCTTTACAACATTGGACGAGGGAATTTGAGAAGGTGCGAGAGACCGTTGTCGAGTGTGTAGACGCTCTCGGGGCTGTTCGGTGCCTGGACATAGCAGAAACAAAGGGGGGACTTCTGTTGGTTTTGAAGTCAGAAGATGTTTCTAGCCAAGAGAAGATGAATGGGAGTATGAATAGGGAAGAGAAGGATGAAGGCAAAGGAGGCCAACAGCTAGACACCAAGGTCGTTGGTCATGAACTCAATACTGATAGCAGTAATAGTAGTAGTAGTAGTAGTACTACTACTACTAGCTCTTTGAAAGGAAGACATGAATCCAAAGACATGAATGAGAAGAAGGATAGACAAGACGATTTTTCACATGTATCCAGTTCGCTTCCATCACCATCATC
Source organism: Cystoisospora suis (assembly GCF_002600585.1). NCBI lineage: Eukaryota > Apicomplexa > Conoidasida > Eucoccidiorida > Sarcocystidae > Cystoisospora > Cystoisospora suis. The sequence continues at coordinate 25,736 of NW_027153510.1, forward strand.
TGCCTCGTCTTCTTCTCCTGCGCCATCTACTACAGGAGCGGCTCTTGTACATGAGTCTTTAGAAGACATTCATGCACGATTAAGTACACTCCTTAGCACGGCCGCTGTCTCTCATTCTGTGTGGAGTGAAGCCGTTCAGAAGACGAAGACCCCAGCAGTCCTAGCGGCAGCAAGTCTTCCTGATCCATGGAAATTTCGAAGTCTCCTTCGTCAAGATGCTGTAAAGCTAAAGAAAGTCCGAGAATCTTTAAGACAGCAAGCCAATCTAGCTCAGCTTTGGCCAGGAGAAAGCCAGCAGAGCAAGAGTGGGAAGAAAATTACAGAAGAAGAAATCACATTGCCCGCCTCGGAGGAGGCGAGTGCAAATGACACAACGACTTCTCTCAAGGGTGAAGTGACCGAGACAACCACAAGCGAACTGCTTCGGTCGCTTCAACGTGAACGACGTCAACGGCAGCTTGAGACACTTCAAGAACTTTCAGAGAAAGGCAGGGAAAGCTTCAAGGATGGGGGTAAGCAGGGACAACAAGGATTGAGAGGCGATTTTGAAGGAGCATCTCTCGCCTCCTCCAAGGAGTATGGGGGCTCGATGATGCCAGAGCACCAAGGATATTCTGAACAAGACATACTAAGAAATCTCGATTCTCGCACCTCAGATGGGTTCCTAGGGGGCGACAGAAGTCTATCAAACCTGAGCTGGTTTGAGAGACAACAGCGTGAGAAAGAATCTAAACTGAAGAAAGGTCCAAGCTCTGCAAGTGAGAAGTCCGAAAAGGATCTGAATGTCCTTCATGTTAAAGATCTAACTGTTGGATCGCTAGCTAGACATCTAGGTGTCTCGGAAGCAGACATGCTTAGCGTCGCAGCGTTGCTACTAGAGGATAATAAAGGCCTAGGGGGGGGGAGAGAAGGTGAAAGTGAAGGAACGGGAGGAGTTTCACTCAATACACGCATGGATGAAGATGAAGCGGAGTTCCTTAGTGAAGAGTTAGGCAAGTTGAAGGAGCTTCATCTAACTAGAGGAGAGGTCATCGATGACAAGGAAAGGTATCGAGCCCCAGCTGTCGTGGCTGTACTAGGGCATGTCGATCACGGAAAAACCACTCTCCTGGATAAGTTGAGAAGGTACGACGGAGACGTGTTTCTCAGCGTGGGGTTGTTCCTCCAGTTTGGGAATGGGAGGCGGAGAGTAATCATAACGATGATGACGGCCTAGATATCTATGTATATACCTACCTACGTATGTATATATATATATATGTATATGTCTGTATGTATGCGATACTTATCAGTTCTGAAGATGACTGAGAGTGTCGGTTGTAGAGATGTGGAGTCCATCTATTTACATATACACGAATGTCTCTACTTCGCTTCAGCTTATTTTCAGCTGCATGGGTACAGTCTTTCACAGACGTTTCTCTATGGATCGATCTCTCCCCAGGCAACAGAAACGGACACTTAATCGATCTTGGCCCATCTCCTGCCAATTCTAGTATCTCTGCATCGTGTCGTAGTGTTAGTTACGTCTGGGTGGGGGCGTCGACCCAAGCATGTTTCAATCTGTACAGGCGGTATTTTGTCGAAAGATGAGAATGAATCTCGCCTTTCTAACGTGTTTTTCATCTCCATGTATTCACCTCATGTCTCTGGGTTCTCGTCCACGATCTGTCCTGCCTTTACAGCTCAAGAGTAGCAGAGTCGGAAGCAGGAGGTATCACACAAGCTGTCTCTGCAGGTAGTCTGCTTCTACCCTCTCAGAATCACAGATTGACCTTCATCGATACACCAGGGCATGCAGCCTTTACATCGATGCGGAAGCGTGGCGCAGCTGCAACAGATCTTTGCGTCCTGGTCGTCGCGGCTGACGAGGGTGTTAAAGCCCAGACACTTGAGTGTATCGACATTATCAAGAAAGCTCGAACACCTATGATTGTCGCTCTCAATAAAATGGATAAAGATGGAGCGGATCCGAAAAGGTAAGGACACGAAGCGGTCGTTCTTTTTCTCCTAGTTCCATTTGCTCATTGGGGGGGAAGTCTATCTGTTTCATACATCCTCTTCAAAGATCTACTTATTTGAAAGGGATCGAGGTTGAAGGAGACGTCCCAGTGGAATCTATTCAAGTCTTGTTTGGACTTGTCTAAGCGTGTCTGAGAGACTTGCTATGTATCTTATATGTTGCCGTCTTCTCGATTCGTTGAGAGGACCTATGAAGGGGAGCTCTTCTCGCCTAGTTGACGGCACCCACCTAGAGGCGATGCGTCGGTAAGAGGGAAAGCAGACCGATCTGTTTACAACGACACTCGGACTTTTTTGTCTAGCGTGGATGGACGTTATTTAGTTGTCTTTCATTGGAGGAGACGTCTCGCTTTGGGTGTTGTGTCGCGATAGTGTTACTTATCTTCTATTTGCAATGCAACGGTCCTACCAATGGTGCGGTGTTTGACGTCGAGAGAGAGGACACACATGGACAGTGCATACACACTCATATCTACATGTGTACATATATATATATACACGTGTATTTGCAACTGTATGGATCCGTCAGCGGCTTCTACAGATACCCTCGGTGAATCACCATTTCAATGCTCGGGTGTCTGTACACCTGAACAGACAGACAGACAGACAGGCGCGAAGTACGCGGGACCTCTAGTGATACTTCTTTGGAGGATCTGGTTTTCGTTTGTATTAGTCCAAGACGAGAAACTGACGCACTTTCTTTTAACGGGGAGAAAAGGAAAAGGTGCATGTCGCGCGGAGGCGTCTCCTTGTCGCTAATCAAAGAGAAAAGGCATGTATGCCCTGTTGTGCCTTCAAAGGATTCAGAGTCTCGTCTTTTGCTTCCCTTCTTGTCGTCTTCTGTTTCCTGCAGAGTGAAAGAGCAACTAGCAGAACATGGGATCGTAAGCGACGAAGATGGTGGGCACGTCCCAGTAAGTGTTGTTACACCTGGAAGCTACATGCTGAAGGAATTTGAGTTTCCCTCGGCGTGTGGCTGAAGAGATACAGCACACGTCGGGTTTTCTCGGGGCGAGTTGAAGAGCTGTTGCTGTCTTCTTCTTGTTAGCGGATTTGTTTCTTGGCGCCCTCTTAGTTGATGAGACCTATTTGAATCGAAATTCCTCTGTATGTACTATACGTACACGGACTACTCTGTATGCCCTCCCGTTGTTGTTTCCCTACCTATGAATGAATGTAGTCGTCGTATTCTCCGCCTTCTTAGTTGTGTTACGTCAGGCCAGTTGTTTGTCTATGCCGAGAAATCTTGTCGATGGGGTAGAGGTGAGGTGAAGTAAAGAGGTGTACTTACGTCTCCTTTACGGCACTGAACGGACGACGAAGTTGACGGAGATACTCCCTCAGGTTTCTTTGTGTTTTCTCTCGATGGGTGTGATCTGGGGGGGTCTCTCTTCTTAAGAACCAGGTGGGACCAAGAGAGGAACGCTCAAAGCAGTTCACAAGATTCAAAAGGACGACATCTTTCCTCAAACTCGCGAACAGGGGAACAAGCGGTGGGAATCATGTTGTCGTTCGGCGTGTATTCTCTTCGCTTAACGAATTCAACGTCCTAGGGGCGAGCCATGGTTTTCTTGCATGGTGTTTTTCTTATCATCCTGTTGATCTTGTCTTGGACTGTTTTCGTATCTTCTTGCTTTTTCTCAGTTCATTCCCATCAGCGCCAGAACAGGTGAAGGACTTGATGAGCTCGAAGCAGCTCTCGTACTTCTACAAGAAAACATGCCTCATCTTTATGGTCCGCCGCCACCTACCCAGGCTGGCTCCAAGCATAGTAAATCTGCTCGACCGGCGAGAGGTTATGTCTTGGAAACACGTGTGGACAAGCAGAGAGGACGGTGTGTTCAGGTAATAAGAGAAACACTGTCTCAAAGTCCTAAAATGAAACATGTGAATTCCTTTCAAAGAACTTCCTCAGACCATGCGGGTTCCTAGTGTATGTCTCTCTGTCTCTTTCTGGATCTCTCTCTCTGTTGTGTCGCTGAAAGAAGATATGGCTTGGTCGATACTGACCCTGGGATGCGAAAGTTAAGGAGGCAAAGGGGATTGAACACTCCAGTAGTCCCCCCTTCATGCATGAACAAGGGATCATCACGGGTGATTCTTTTCGCCATGATTCTTGATGGAGTGAATGCGGCGAAGCTCTCAGGCGGGGCTATACATGCATTGGTTCTGTTTAGTGAGGCGGGCCCGAGCTTCGGTGAGTTGGTAAGCAGAGCATCAAGAGTAGGCAAATGACTTAGCTCAAGATGATGTCCTCCAAGAAGCTCATGATTGAGAAATCTGCGTATTTCGAATGTTCTTTTTGACTATGTCGGAGGGACAGAAAGCTCAGGTATTCTTGCTGAGAATTTCGTCTCTAACATAGTAGATATCCATGCATATTCTCCTGAGTGGTGAACACTTGCGCTTTTGTCTCAGTTTTCGTAGGTCTCGATGACAATGAAAATGAAAGGGAGTGGAAAGGATGGGCCACCACGGCTATAATAGATAGAAGAAATTTGCCGTGAGGCCCCGTGACACCATCGAGCAAGAGAAGGGCAAACCTGATTCAGATGCCCTCCTTTCGGTCTGATGTTGCGGTGTGTAGGTGATTGTGAGGAGTGGCTGGCTTCAGCCAGGGAAGTGGGTTGTGATCGGAAGGCATGCCGGTCGCATCAAGAAATTGTGGAGAAGTGGGGAAGGTACCGAGTTAAAGCTTGCTGGCCCTAACGAGGCGGTAGAGATATCGGGTCTCGGAGACCTGCAGGCGTCAGCCGGACAGGCTCTTTTCCAAGCTGAAAGTTCCCAGCAAGCGTCTAAGCTTGCGGCCATGGCTGAGAGGCTTGAAGTGGTAGGTAGTCAAGATTTACTCTAGAAATGCGTCTGAATGAAAAGCACAACAACGATGTTCTAAACTCTTCTTCTTCAGGGGACGTTCGTGTTAGGAACACGTGTAAGAAAACGTCAGCATATACGGAGCAGTCAATTTCTCAAGTCGTGCATGTGTTCGTCTCTTCGGTTAGTGAATGAAGGAAAGCGAGTTGTGCTTTCAGTCTGTCAACCGCTTCACGACGTTGTCAGGGCATTCCGTAGGCCACCGCTCGCTCTTCACCAGCTTCAGCGATTTTTCACCTTGGGAATCAGCTGTAAGGCACATGCTTCGGGCTAGCACCCGGGGGGCTATTTGGTCTTACTCAAACGGAAAGACAAGTTTACACCTTGGCACAGAGGCGTCCTGGGCGTGCTTGCACAGAAGTGCGCTCATTGAAGCTCTGCTGTTCCTGCTCGGAATTCACGATTTTGCGTTTGTTTATTCGGTCTTGACCACTACTGCGGACAGTGCCAGTACTAAACCGAAAGAAATTCTGATTTTCTTGCATTCCGGCTAGTCGGGAGGAGTACTGCCTTCCATGGGCCCGGGGAGGCAAGTCTTTTCCGAATGGTCTCCTTCCATTTCGGAGTATGACTTAATGCATGGGCATGGGAGGTCTTTTGCTGTGCTCCTGGTGATTCTCGTCTCCCTCGCTTGTCGTTCGCGACTTTGGAGATGCACATTGTGGCTGCGGGTGAATAGGATATGGCGGTGTGAATTCGTTTTCAGCGACGGGTGCTGCAACGGGCTGACGCAAGCACCGCGGAATCGCGCAAGAAGGCGGTTGAAGAACTGGCGCTCAAGACAGCCACTACGTTACGCCGGAAACAACAGAAGTTGTCCAAGTATAAACAGGCCCTACAGGAAACAGGCGGGGAGACTCACGCGGCGGTAAGAGTCTCCTGCGCAGGCATTCTGAACCAACGTCTCTGAGAAGAGCTACACGGCAGAACGAGGTCACCAAACTGGCAATCGTCGTCTATCAGTGCTGTACGGTTTTCTGGTGGGCAGTCACTTTTTTGTTGGGTCGCAATCTGAACTCCAAGCCACGCTCGGTGTGAACACTTTTTTCCACGGCGCTTCACTTCTTCACGATCCTGCAAGTCCGGTTTCGAAAAACCTGGCATGCGGGTTGGTTGCCTAGGTCTTGTTCTATTCTATGAAACAGCTAGTCTTTTCAGGACTGCCGGTGTCCGTTGTGTATGGGCTCAGTCACAGTTACTTGCTCTCCTGTCATTCAATAGTTACCACCTGTGTCCGAAATTGGAAGCGGAACGCACTGTTGTAGTCAAGTGCAAGAAGTATGAAGTAGTGTGGACGAAACCTACATATTTTCCGTCTGTGCAGGAAGAGCAACAGAGGAACGAAGATGATGCTGCTCCGCCTTCTACCACGGGCACTGTCTCCTCCGAACTACCCCAGATTGGCTTTGTTTTCAAGGCTGCTGACCAAGGTAGCTTGGAGGCAATTCTACAGTGGGTTGTTGACCATAACAAAACCGTGAAAGACGCAGAACTGCCAGAGGTTGTCCAGAAATATCTACGGACTGCAGCAAAAGAGCGTGTACTCGCACTTGGAGACCACAGAAAAGCAATCGCACTTGCCAGTGAAGAGGAGGAGCTTACTGCAGAACAGGCAGAGCAGGAGCTGCAAGAAAGTGAACGAGTGCTTATATCTCGTTGGGCGCCGCTTTGTGTGGTACATGCGGGCGTGGGGTCCATCAGTCTGTCGGACGTGAAGAAGGCGTCGCTCACCAATTCATTCGTGTTTGGGTTTGGCGTCTCAGTCCTCGAAGGCGTCGAGCAAGTAAGTGAATAAAAAGAACCAAGTCAGCACCGGCTGCCCAAGCCGGAGAGCGACTGAACGGGACTGCATGCTGAAAGATTATGTGCGGAGTTGTGCACGCTGAATGCTTGTGTTCTGCAGTTCGTCCACGAACGAGCACTGGTTCTGAGAAACCAGAATATAATTTATCGGCTGTTTGAGGATCTTGAGGTATGAATGAAACACGGGCTCCTTTTGAGCCTGGCCGCAGGGTGCTTCGGCGGAGTTTTCTATTCCCTCGAGGTTCACAATCTGATGCCGACAAGCACCTGTGTGTTGGCGTCCCACAGGCTCTCTATGAGTACCACTTCGGCTCCGAGTACCTGTACAACCAAGTGGGCAGAATGGTTGTCACCCGTCTCGCCACTATTTCCCTGAAGAGGAGCAAAGGAGGGGTCCAAACAGTTGTGGGTGTGGACGTCAAAGAAGGCAACCCATCAAACAAAAACTACTACTCGGTTGTAAGTTGCTACGCACAGGCTCTGTTCTCTTGCGGATGAAAGGAGGCGAATCAAGCAGGAAACATGTGTGGCCTTGTTTTCTTTTTTTTTTCCTCGTGTGCGTCGGTAGATTCGAGATGGCCAGGTTTTAACCGAGAGATTGCTGATCAAGTCAATGCAGAAGAACCGAAAGGACGTTAGCGCTTTGCAAAAAGGAAGTAAGTGACGGCGGGACGTAGTCACTGATTGCTTATTGCTCCAGGACCTTTAATTTTCTTCTTGTGTTTCTGCCCGGATGATGAGCGTTCCATGCAAGTCCCCTTCGTTTCATTCAGGCCGCGACGGAGCAATCGTTTTCGACTCTGACTTCGAGGACTTTCAGGAGCGGGACACAATTCTCGTGTACGATAAAACTCAGAGGCCCTCCCCGGAATTCATTTCTTCGCGGCTGTACATGTAATCTGGTGACACTGTCTGGTACCGCCCCGGTCTCTTTTACACAAGTTTCCCGCTTCGGCAGGCTCTTGCAGGGAACTGGCTAGGTGGCCTGGTCGTACTGCCTTGCAGGGAACTGCTCAGCTGGTTACGCGGCCAGGTCGTACTGTCTTACAGAGGCCTTTTTGCAGGGCGGAGCAACTCCGTAGCGCTTGTACCCCCGGGGACCGATGAAGCTGCAGCAGAAACGGCTACCGCAGCGCTCCACTAGAGCAGTTGAGCATGAGGGCAACTCAAAGCGCATCCCTCTAGAGCACGCCCTCAAAAAAGAGCAGTGCTAGTATATTCTGTCGTTCAAGGCTGGCCCCACAGAGCTACTGAGAGGGCTTTCTGGTGAGGACTGTCAACTCCAAGTTCTTCAGTCGTACTGCATATCAGTGCGAGTGAAAAGAAACAATGAACGAATAGGTGAGGCGCGTCTATGCCTCTCTACACTGAAACCGGGTCGAGCTGTTAAGAAATGAGACCAAGCAAAAGCGTATGTCTGGAACAAGGATACCTGGAGAGAGCGTGTCCCGGACGCAGCTGGTCACCCTTACCGTTCTGAAAGCGTTCTTGTTCTAGTGCTTGAACATCTGAACTAAGGCATCAAGGCTGCTTCGGTAATCAAGGAAGCCGCAGGCGGGCGCTTTTGATTCCAAAACCTTCAGCAGTATGCACCTTCTGAAAGCTAGCAGGAGCTTCTGTATGCCCCATGCGATCAAAGGAATGCTCCACATTTAATGAGACACGGCATTACTTTTTCGTCAGGGGCTAACTGTGCAGGATCACAATCCATAAGTTTCCTCAGCATGCGCTTCTCCGCTAGGGTGAGACGGGCCGGCTGAGTGCAGCAGTCGCAAAGATAGAGCCAGTGTGATTCATGTGGTGAAGACTCTCACGAGTGTCATCGCTTTCTCTTTGGCAAGGGCAGCGAGACAGCTAGAAGTAACTGGAAGAGCCGATGGTGGCGCTCGTCACAATGGAATAGCAAAGGCAAGGCAAGTAATGTCCTTACTTGATTCGGCCTTTACAAGCTCTCTGGTGACAGCAGTGTAACGACGGCGCCAGTCTGGTGACTGTGCCAGCTTCGCCGCAAAATACGGATCCTTAGACGCAAGGGTCGACTTAAGCTGCTCGATCCCCGTGCGCAATCTGAGAGAGTTGTCGGTCACAGGGGGCGAACTGTAAGGCCGAGCCATATTTTACCCAATCATATGGTGAAGAGAGGCACACGTCAGTCCTGCTTTCATCCAAGCATTTGCAAACACGAGGTCCTGTAAGACGCCGGGGTAGCAACTAACAATCAGACTGGCGCAGGTGAAGCGAATCACCTTCTTGCGCTTAAGAACCTTCTCGAAGCGCTCTCTGGTCTGGTTTGTTTTCTCCAGTTGCAGCAAGGTCTCCGCCTCTTTCTGCTCGATCTCGGCTTGCAGGCCGGACAGCTTCTGCTGCAAAGCCAGTTTCTGTTTACTAAGCGCCTTCGTTTGCTCCTCCAGTTCGGTGTTGGCGACCCTCAGACAAAGCACCTACAGCGACAAGGTGGTGTGACGTGGGCTCTTCCAAGCAGACGCCGTGCATGTGGCGTACCCTGTCTTTCATGCCGTCACCCTGGCACGAAAGCGCCTGTAGCTGTTCGGTGATTTGTTCTCGCTTTCGGCTCGTCACTTCCATGGCGGCAAGCTGATAAATGCTGTGAGCTGTTCTGCGGAGCGGCCCCCACTTCGATATGGCGTCTTCGAGAACTGATGGATGGATACGCAGGCCCCTGGGCCACAAAAGGAACTTGAAATGGAGACGAGCGAACAATGCGTTGCCGGCGGGAGCGGGTGTCGATACAGTAGCGAAACTATTTGCTGTCCTGAAACCGTGAGCCGGAGCCGCGCCCCCAGGAACAAAAGTCCTCGCGGCTCCTTAGGAGACGCTGGGTATAAAGCCGCTAAGAAGCTGCCGGCTTCCACCGTCGTTACTACGAGCGTAGGAGTCACAGAGAATCTTACAGTGGCGTAAAAAGGCCAGTCAACTGCACCCAGTAAACGACATCCGCAGATTAGCCTCAGGACGGGCGGGCGCCTGTCCCAGGCCCCGAGAGTGGTGGAGAGAAGCAGAGCTCACAGCACCTGCACCCACACATAACGCCGATCTACTGGAAGTATCCCTGAGCTTTGCAGTGTCTACCCAGTGACACTTCTCATCACAGTGCGCGGAGGTGTTAACGCAAAACCGAGGATGCGCGCTCTTCCCCGTTCGCGCTCTGGGCCAGGCGATGATACAACCTTCGTATCTACCCGGCTCGCCCGTGAATGGAGAGACGGGGTGCCCACCTCGTCAGGGATATGTCGTCGTTACTGCACACCGTCGGCCGACGGTGCCTGCAGTGTGCTCTGGAAGAAACTCGTGGAAGCAGACCGGCCAACCCGGACTGGTAAGCACATACATATCCGATCTATCTCCGGCTGTGCTTCACCCCTGGGTGTGGCCAGCATGCTTCGCTCACATTGACAAGGGTGAAACTCCACAAAGCCTGTTTTGCGAAGCAAACAGACGGGACCCAGACGGTATGGTGACGTACTTCGTGTATATCGTGTCATACCACGTGGCTTTCCCGGCAAACCCTCGTGGCATGCCGCCGCGAACACCATGGCTGGGTACGCGAAACTTTCCTCATGAGCTGCACCTCTCGCCGCTCCCCGCGTTGTTGGCTTGATGGAAGTCCATCCTTCTTTTTTCGCTGGGCTTTGAGTCTGCGCCAGTAGCCAATCTGGGGTTCCGACCCGTTAGCGTAAAGACTGACACCGTGCCGGTAGCTACCCTTGTTGGCTCCCGCGTAGCAGACCGATTTTTTTCTGTTTTCACATGCGATAAAACGTGTGGATTCGGCCTCCCAACCATGAGCTTAGACTCCTCGTGTAGTCTTTTGGTTTTTCCGTCGGGTGGTGTACGGGTTGTGTCTAAATATCTGTCTGAGCCCTGTAGGCCTGAACCGCTACTGGCGTCCGTTCTGAGATCCAGGACGGTCGCTCACTTGGTGTGGTCTTCCTTCTCACCGTAGAGCTCGGTGCGTCAACCGTGTCTACTTGAGGTGTCAGTCGTCTACTCCAACCTACCTTCGTACATTAGTCGGACATGTAGTCTGTGCGCGCCGCCGAACCGTTCAGCCAACAGGCTTTGCAATAACCTAGAGCCGATTCCCTGTTGGTGTTGCGGCAGCTCCATCCAGACAACGCGACGCTAGTAAGAGGTTCTGTCATTGCCGCGAGAAAGGCGAGCCTCTCCTCGGCAGCCTGTAGGGCACCGGAAGACCACTCTCTTCCGGTAGCCGACAACAGATACGCGATGAGGGCAATCTTACCTATGACAGTTGGGGACCTGGGACTCCTCTCTTCGTGATGGAATAAGACAAACCCGCGGAATTCACGCTGGGGACTGCGAGGGTCGCTGTTTCGCCGTGTAGGTCATTTGGAAACAAAGTTCAGATCATGACTCCGGTACAGGAACCGACCGGACCGCTGGCCGGCGCTCGCCGAGCAACGGCGGTTTCCCCCGTGAGGGTACCCTCTGTCGCAGCCCGAGAAGTTCCGTCGTTAGGCACAGATCGCGAGCTTGGCTGGTTAGCCTCGTCAACCTCAGACGAAAGGCGATACCTGAGCAGTAGTACGCCCAACGCATATTTGGGTCCCCACGGGCCTGTGGGCCCGAGAACGGTTCCGTCGCTAAAGTGCCAGTTTATACCAACACTTAATGAGTTACCAGAGGCGGGACATTCTACCGCCCATCCGATTTTGGCGATGACCGGTGGCCACGCGCACCTCGGTTTGAGCGCGAGTTGTCCATGCCGCGAACAAAGACCGCAAGAGTCAGCCGACAGCTCGGTCTCTCGGTCCCCCACTGGAGTGTCGAGGCAACACGGTATCACGGATAGGGAAGGCTCATCAGCTACATTTCTATGCAGCATCACAGCGCTAAGGAGAACATGCTGTTCCGTGATCCGACTTTCGACTGCTGTTCAGCCGGCGTTAGATCCGGAGCACCGGGAAGTGTGCAGGAGTCACCACTACGAAGAGAAGAGAAGCGCTCGCGGAGCAAGACGCACGAGCCCGGATTTCCTTCGATGTGCAGTTTCCGGGGATGGGGTCCGAGGAGATCGGCTTCCCTTGCATGACACATGGAACCTTTACACGGCTCGTCGCGCGTCCTTCTTCTGTCGAGTTGGTGGCGCTGCGGTTTTCTTCTTCCTGGCTGTTCTTGTGAACCTCTCTTTATTCACTCTTGGTGTTTTGATTCTGCTCAGTCAGTTGGCGAAGGTAAGCTACTTTCTTACAGGCGCGGCAAAGTGATTAGACCCGGGAGGCTGATTCCGTTGGTATCTAGGGTCCCCTCTATTCCGGCAGCAGCACAAGCCCAGTCACAACTACCTTCTGACGAGAAATTCTCAACTAGTGGGCGCGGGCCTTGGAGCCGTTCTATAAAAGGCAGCCCCCGTTGTATGCTGTCTGCTCACCGCAGGTCATCAGCCTGGCAACAATCTGCTTTATACTGATCGTCGAAGGCTACGCTTCCTGCGTTGCTATCACTTTGTCAGTTGACAGAGTCAAAGCTATCGCCGCCTGTAATTCCCGGAACGATCCTGATTCTGACAGTCTGTATAAGCCCACAGGAAACGTCGCAGCCGCGCTAGCTCCGCTGTTGCTTATTAGGAAGGCATTCACTCGAAGGCCACAAGAGGAGTCTCATCACTCCGAGGGCCGCAGTCGGCCCCGTTCCCACTGCTCTCCTCGGGGGCCTTTAGGTCAAAGGCAGAGTTCAGAGGCCGGGCAGCAGGTGGAAATGGCTCAAGTGGCGCCCCTCTCAGGGAGTAACGCAGATCTCGGCTCGCCTGCCTCTTCCCCGTCAGGCGGGGAGCTCACGATCCGGCTGCACTCCCGAGATGAACGCCCTGCCGGGATGGAGCGATCCGGATGGCAGAGACGCAGTTTACCCTGTTTTCAGCAGGCGACGTGCTTTCGGACTATGGGCACGCTCCAAGAAAACCCCTCGTACAGCCACGCGTGCCCAATGAAACCTGCCCAAGGAAGAGATGCCAAGTTGCACGCTGAAGTGGCAATGACGGAAGCACCCAGCCCTGCTACCGGCGCCGAAGACAGCTGCGTCCATTCTGTTAGGAACACGGGGCAAGACAGGCCTTCTAGCAGTGTGTCACTGTTAGGAAAGCGACCGTGTGACTTGTCTAGCGGACTGGCACCTCTCTATAAGGAGTGCCGCTGGTGTAAACAGGTCGTCGACAGGAGCAGCAACCATAGTTTCCGCCTAGGAGTCTGCGTCGGCTCTTTCAACAGAAAGTAGGTCCCCAGCAGAGGCTGGGGCTGGCACAGACGTTTCTTGCCCGTCTTTGCAGGGTCAGTCCGAAAGGGACGTTGCTTCGCTCTAAGGTACCAAGCGTGAGTGAGCGATGGCTGGCCGGCACGTGACAGGTCAAAGAACAGCTGGCGCTTCTTCTGGCTTGACTGCGAACCCCGTCCCGGGCCGCTGACGAGTGTGATTGGTGACGGCTCTGGCGCCGTTGTGCTTGTTTGCAGGTCGTTCCTTCTCCAGGTAGCGCTTCGGTTGGTCCGGGTTTCTTTCATGCTACTGTGCGCTGCTGCTGCGTGGACAAAAGTCCTTGTCTACCCCGAGACAGAAGGCCCGGTATACGGCGAAGCACTGGCGCACTTCGCAACCCCAGTCGACTTACCAACTTTGTCTCGTTGTTGTCTTGTGGCAGATCTCTGTCTGAATATTTCCATAGTGCTCTACCTACTCCACGTGCTCGCAAAGCACTGCATCAGGGCTCCCACCTGCATGCCCACTACAAGCCCTTGCCCAACACGTCCCGCAACTACTGCCCAGACAGGCAACGTGCCCGGGGTCGGAGTATTCCCATCCCAACCCTCGCCATTGACGGTCTGCTCCACAGCCGCACCGGAGGCTGAGGCGCAGCTGCAGCATCATCAAGGTGATCCCGGCCACTTCAGCTGCCGTCAAACCCCATGTACTCGGGACTCGACTGTTTCGTCCGCTCCAGCAGTGCGAGGCACCGGCTTGCCGGCTCAGAATTGCTTAGCCGGAGAGAAGAGTGCTCTTCCCATCGCGACTTTGACACATGGTCTGAATCTTCTCTGGCAGGAGAGACCGCAGAGGCGCGGCCCTCATTATGGGGGAGACCCTCCAGCCGCACAATCCCCAGGGGCTGAAGGTGAGCCGTCTGAGCAACGATCTTCTCGTGACGCTCTCCGACTGCAAGTGTTACAACAGGAAACCCTGGGAAACGGGGGCCGGGACAAGGGCCCTGCCGGCAGTTCGCAGCAAAGTGAGTCTCCCGTAGGAGGAACGCGTCAGCCAGGGGTACTGCTGCAGTCCCTGTGCTACAACGACTGGCTACGACGTCCCGGAGATATTACCAGAGAAACCAACGCTGACCCACGCTTCATTCCGTCAGATAGCGACGCCTCCGGGCGCCGAGGAGGTGCCGAGCGCAGGTCCCAGGGTCGTCCGTTCTCCCAGGACGGCGCACAACTCCCGACAGGCGCTCTAAACGCCAGTTGTCATGGGAACAGAGAGACAGACCAGCCGTCCACTCCTGCGAATCAGGTGCGACCAACTGTCTTCGACAAAGTATCCTTCGCTCCTTCGGCGACAAACACCTACACGGCCGTAAACAAAGCAGGCGGCTGTGCAGCCCGAGAAGCGCACGCTAAACTGGGTCTCACCCGTGAATTAAAGAAGGCCTCTACACCTCAAACGTCACCTGCAAGTGGCTCCGATGCCCCCCAGAAGTGGGCCTCTTTCACATCGACTTCAGACACAGAGTGCGATGCCGATGATGAGGGGAGAAGTCCACGGATCCGCGGTGTCAAGGCAGGCCCTCCCAAACTGATGGCAAGAGAGGATCTCTCCGGTACGCAGCCCTGGGCAGACGACAGCCCACAGCTCGGCGGAGCTAGTGCTGCCTCAGATTCGGAGCTGTTAGGGTCCTCTCCAGTATCCTCATCCGAACTGGCGAGCTGAGGAAGCGGACGTAACCGTGCGTCGGGGACGGAGACCTTTAGTGACTCTGGGTAAAGTGACCACCATACGAACCGGCTGTGACAGCACCTGGAGCCACCTGAGGAGGGCCGACCGAGGTAGCCAGTCTTGTAAGAGATGCCGTGGACGGCTTACGTCGGTGTGACGGCCAGCCAGAGACCGCGCGGAAACGACGACACCCGGAGTTCCCTGGGCCCCTGTGCCAGCAGCTGTCTGCGTGAGAGCCTGCTTGCGGACGCCATCATGTCGTGATAGCACCTGGTACGACGGCAGGCGAAGACCAGGGCTCTCCGGGTCACTGCAAGGTATTCAGCCTTCAGGAACGTCTAGAACAGTGGCTGCCATCACCGTCGCCCAGGTGAGACGCGACTACGGAACCCTGCGCAAGCCTGGACGTTTGGTACATATGTGTCTCTAGTCAGGCTTTTGGAGCAACTGCAGACGGGCTGCTTAGTGATACGGTCTCTCACTGTGTGAACAGTAGCTCGTTCCCTTCGACTGCCGTCACCTGACCACGGTCAAGATGGGTTCTCGCGCCTTCAGAAAATCCTGCTTTCTATCCACGTTAGAGGGGTAGTCAGTACCGCGCACAAGTGACCGGAAAGGTGCCCTCCGCCCCTCATGCTATGGTAACCTGCACACACGACGCGGTATACAGGCGGCTACAAAAGCGGTGCCCTTCCACACCTACTGCCGTCTACATTGTGGTCAGTGCTCACGAGGTGTGGGAGACTGTCTCTATGCTACTGGCGCCTACTTCAGCTGGCACCACAAAGGGGCGACGCCCTTCCTAAACGGATGTGAAGGGATACGCGAAAGTTGCCTGCAGTTCCGAAGCAACCCACGGAGACTTCGCACCAGTCAACTGAGCCTCTCTGGCTTTGCGATTAGGACGGGGCTCAGGGGTTGACATCTAACATGTCTCGCTCGAGAACGCCTCTGCAGCCAGTCTCCAGCGGGTACACGTATACAGGTAGCAAAATGATGCAGAAAACGTTTCGAATTTAACACCAAAGACGCGAGCCCTCCTGATAACCAAGATGCTAAGGCCAGTCGAACACACTGTGCTATGAAAGTATCTGAAATCGGGGTATCTGGCACCCTGCAGCGCATAGCCTTGAACCTGCAAGCACATCTGCACCTAGGTTTGATGGACATATCGAGCCGCCTACTGCCGTGTTCGAGGAAATCCGGAAGTGAGTCAATGCTGCAGGCCTAACAACAGATACAGTTCCAATCTAATCCTTTGTACGTAAAAGTAGGATGATCTGAAGCAGACCGCTTCGTCGGCTCCGTTCCGGGCACCTGAAGCACTTCAGAGAATAGTTCTCTCCCGCGTCACCTTCCCTGGCAGGTGGGGCGTTGTACACCAGAGTTGACAGAGACAGGAGCCGGCCTCTCGGAAAAAAAACAGAATTGTGAGCTTGGAGTGGCACTCCACTATGACGTGTCTGTCAAGGACTAGACCAAGTGCGAGTGCCCTTGCCCCGTACAGGCTGAGCGAGAGCCCGAGAACCTGACAGCAGAATAATATCTGCAGTCAAGATTTACCGGGACCGCCGGGTATTGTAACCGGCGCCACCTAAGCCTCTAACATACCTTTTACCTTCA
>NW_027153510.1:42112-57950 GCF_002600585.1 Cystoisospora suis
TCTATTCCCAAACAACCGGATCGTGTTGGCTAGGTGAACTAATCACGATGCAGAGAAAAGAACAGTGCCCAGCGTAATGCACTGCCGAAAGCTATTTTTTCTGACCGTATAGCAGGACCTTAACTCATCTGTGCTGCACCGCCCTTCTCTGGGAGCCGCCGGACCGCTAAAGGTAGGACAGAACCAACGCTCGGGCATGTCTCGAGCGGGCATGTACCTCCCACGCATCGTACCCCTCCTTTTCGAAGCCAGGAGTGGGTGGTCGCAAAGGAGCGCACACCTCGGAAAAACGGCTTCGGGTTTCCCACATCGTGATGGCCCGATGCTCTCGACCCCCAAATTTCAGCCTGCTTCTGTGTCTGCACACTTTTGGCGCGCGGAAACACACCCGGCAGACACGGTATCGCCCAAGGGGAAGAGTCAAATCTCGCCTACGGCTGTCCAACAGTTCAGCACAAGCAGACCGTCGCCATCGCGCTTGACCAGATCAAACATGGGCTCATTAGATCATCTTCAGAAGGGAGCGGACCGGAAGACACGATGGCTTCCCTTGTCCTTCCGAGCGCATCACTCTGACCGTCGATCCCAGCATTGACCGACCATGCGTGCGCTGCTGATCTGATACCCGTGCAAGCCGTCTCCTCCTGCAGAACTCTCGAAGGGCGCATCACTGGTTGACTGGACCGGTCGGCTTCTGAACTTCGCTAACACTCCGGCTGGACGGAGAGACCCCAAGCGAACTATTATCTTACACTAAGATCACGCGCAACGCCGAAGGCGACGCAACTAGAGTTGAGCAGCGCTGAGGGTGCTGTCCTTTGTGCTGTAAGCGCCACCGCATGAAAGAAACGACCCGGGACTACGCGACGAGAAGGCTCCGACAGAAGGCCGTATCGGCAGCCCTGTACGGGTAGCGCCCCGGCGGAGAGGCACCTGATAGTGCGGCGAGAAAAAACCGAACAGTTGTTCACAGCTCGCCGAGCGAAAGTGGCGAGCCGGGGCCCCGCTGCCGCGCAGCCTCATTCCTATCTTCAACGCAAAGAGGCCCGTCAGAAAAATTTGCATCCTTTCTTCCGGAGGGCAACTTTATCACGAGGTGTGGTGTTCCCGCCATTTATGCTACACCCAACGCGAATCTGCCTGCCAGCCGAAAAGACACCGAAGCAGTCGAGCGCTGGGTTGCCTTCGCGACGCGGCCTAGAAGCACGGCGGGGAGGCAGTGGAGGGAAACCAGGTTGCAGCCGCTGCCTTGCTGACTGTTGGGATAGCTGCCTTATGGCTCCCTGTCATTTCTTCTGTTTTCTGTTTGATCTCTAGTAGCCTTCCACACGGACAGCCTTTTCTTCTTCAGTCCCCGGAGTTGGGTGCAGTGAGGCTACTCTCTGGTTCGGTTGCTGGTTCCGTCTTCTGGACAGCCCCCTTTCGCTCACTTTAAATCACGATGTTCGAAGAGCTTTTGTCTTGTTTCCTCGGGGTCACCGCCGCGGTGCTCTGCATTCTCGCTGTCGGTAAGCTCGTTATCTCGCATGAATTCTTGTTGAATGGTAGGCAGCTTGTTTTCTAGTCTCGCCTTCGTCGTTTGCTCCAGCTCACTCGCTGACCGTGGTTTGCTACGTGGAACTGGTTTTTACTCGTTTAGGGAACGGTACTGTCCCGTGTCTTCATGGGGACTGTGACTGAAATCTTCTTTATCTCCTTCAATGGCCGATGATTTTGAGATGGAAGCTTTCTCTGGTATTCGTTGGCCTACCGATACAGTTTTATGTTGCCACAGGGTTACGCGGTGGCGTCTTTTCTAGGGTGGAATGGCAGGAGCATGAAGGCACAGCCGCGTTCCTCACAAGAGCTGCCGTGGAGGCTTCTTGGTTTGTGAGTGAGAGGTCGAAATTGCTTGTGAATTACTGTATCTGTTAGGCTGCTCCACTGCGATTTTGGAGTTTCGTGCTCCTGTTCTTCAGTAACTGAAGTGGACGTCGAAGTTCTCCAAAATACCACCTGTCAAAAAGTGACACCATATCGCTATACGCGTGCGTCTTTTTGCTGCAGCTATGGTCATGTTCCCGTCCAGGGCGTGACGCGCACGGAGCTGCATCGTGCGTGGAATGTAGAATCGGCAAAATGGAAGGGAGATTTTCTGGGTGTCTCCGCGGTCGCGTGGGACGCCCTGCTCGCAGGACAGCAGATTTGTCAAGGCACTTTGTGTCTGAGGCAGGAGTCGCGGCTCAACCGGTTCGTCGTTGACATGACGGCCTGGCTTCCCTGATGATGCTCGAACGAGGGCACACCAGGTGAAGCGGCCGGTCAGCGGCTACTGCAGCGACCCCCTGTTCCTGGGTCACTGATTCAGGGTAATTGTTTTTCTCGTTCAGGCGTAAAGTGTCCTTGAGTCAGTGATGGGGTCTTCGCACAGGGTGGGGGCTTCCAACGCCATTTCCGCTACACGTAGGGACAGGGTTGCTGAGTTGACCTGACAGAGTGTAGGTGAGCAGCAGGGACAGGGGGATATCACTGTGAATGCTTGGCGCCAGTCTCCCGGTGAATGTTTTCTCTCTGAAGCAGTCCGGGCGTTTTACTGCAAGGCATCATGTGCGCCCAGGGAAGACGTATCGACAGTGCTTTTCCCGCTTGATCGAGAGGTGTCGCTCGGGTATGCCGATTGCATTATTAGAGCGCAATCATTCTCAGGCAGCTTAGGGCGTCACCTCTTTCGGGCGCTTACTCCAACGTCTAGAAGCTCCCCGCGGGTTGCATTTCTCGTTTGCTAAATTTTTCCCGAGCTACCATCACTTGTGTCCGGTCCGAATTCGGCTGTGGCGTAGGACGTCTCCGGAACAAGATCTGGCCACCTCGTAACCGTGAAGACAGATGTGTTCTTTCAAATATCGCACGTTGCAATCAGCGGAACGTGGGCGTGTCCAGAACGTAGGCACCTTACTGCCTGGGCACATTGGAAGTGAGGTTCCTCGCCGGCCGGAAAACGCGCGGACACCCGGAGGCGAACTGTGGGTGCAACCGGTATAGAGGCTGCGATCCTGTTACATTCGCTGTTTGTCAAATATTCTGAGCTACCGTCGCTTGTTTTCCGTCCGAACATGGCTGTGGCGTGGGACGTCGTCGCACCAAGATCCGGCGTAATCGTAAATATAGATGTGTGTTTCCAGTTTCAACTGCCAAGCGACTCCGGTACTTTGCCTGAAGTTGTCACGTAATCCAGGTCAACTATGCGGCAGTACGTGTCCGGCAGTCACTAAACGGTACAGCTGTCGATTGCGACAGTTTCACTGTTGTGTTTTCGATGGCCGGAGCGGGAGTCACGCTCGCCCCCCTGGCGAACTGAAGATACTGCCTTAGTGAGTGCAGACTCGGTGACCGTCACGCAGCACTTTCTCTGAGCACATGAAAAGAACTAGCAACGCAACTTGTGAGGGTGGCTCGGCGAACTTAGTCGCGTGTCTGCCCGCAGCACCTAGTGTCACTGTTCTCATTCTGGGAGTTGACAGCACTCCGATACACGAAGGACGTCGAGTTTTTAACAAATACTGTCGCCAGCGTAGGCTAGGGTGCTGGCTTCAATTTCCATCTGACAATATCTCTAAGCCGGCGTCGCTCAGGCGACAACCAGAGAAAACAAATTCTTGAAAGTACATTTGGTAGCACAGCAGCACTACCGGCATCGAACAACGTTTGGTCGAACCGCCGAAGAAAGAATTATGCGACGCTGAACGCCGAAGAGCTCTGTAGTACGGCAACAGAAAGGTACCTCACTTTCTACTCCGAGCTCCCGCCAGCGCCAAGTAAGTTGAAGTAGGACGCGTAAGCTGAGAACGCCCTGCAAGAACACACGAACAGACAGCGCAATGTCAAGCACCCTGTGGGTCCCGGGTCTTGTCCTCGTCGATGTAACAGCGTACCATGTCTTGCTCAGCGACATAACGTCTAGGCGACAGGCTCCGCCACTGGAACAGCACTGCTGACCAGGCGCCAGCACCAGTTACTCGGAGCTGTTGAAGCAGAGACAGCCCAGCTGGCCCAGAACCTCTAACAAAGGACCCGAGCTACCTTACGTGTCACCGGAAACCCCAAGAATCACGCGCAACATGTCTCTGGTCGATAGTGCTTGCACAATGAGTGAGTCGCCCCTCGCACACTCGCCGGTGGCTTTCAATCAATCAAGCGCCTTGCTGCGGCTACCAGTGAACTGACCTGTGCAACCACGAGGTGCTTTCTTTCTCGCCGTCCTCTTTCTCTTCCCTCAGCATTGCCTCCCTCCTCCGATAAACCGGCGGCACTTCGAACATGCACAGCGGAATGCAGATGCCTTTAATAAGCGACCCAGCTTTCTTCGTTGACCTACGCCGCGCCTGCTCCAAGAGTGGAGCCGTCTGCACAGAGAGACGCTCGGCCAAGCTTCGCGGAGAAGTATGTAGCCTCACAGCCGCACTGTTTACCCCCTCGCCCGAGGCGTCAAACCCACCAGCCCAGAAAAAGTTATCCAGCGTTCTGAAGAAATTTGTATCGTATTTCTCGTATATTTCTGTCTCCTTCTTCGTTGAACCTGCCTCCGCCATCAGTACGTCAACGGCTAGAGCGACACTTGTTTCCTCCTCTTCCGCCACTTCTCCCTCCTCGGACCGCACCAAACCCACGAGCCTTTTCGCGCGACATCGCTCTTGCCCGTCCTGCTTCTTCGCCTTCCGAGGCAGATGTGTTTCGGACCTGGCCTGCGAGGGTTTTGGCACTCGGCCTTCAAGCTGCTGATCACCTGCCGCTTCCGGTCTCTCCTTGAACTTTCGATCGAGGTGAGCCCACCTTGTTGACCGAACCGCACCCTCACGACGAGGACTAGTTCCTGCAGTCACAGCTTCGAACTGTTCGGACTGCTTGTTACTGTCCGGATTTTGCCCGTCCACCTTCACCAATCCTTCAACTGACGACCGGCAGCCCTCCTCTCCACTCGTCCTCGAAGATCTACTGCTGAGAGAGGTGGAAGACGCATTGTCGGAAAGCGAAGCCTCTTCTGCATCAGACTCTGCGCTGCTGAGAGTTTTGCTGCTGGTGGCGGGGGAAAGCGAGCCCGAGCTGCTTCCGTCGTTCGCCGATGCACTATCTCCTCCAGTTCTAGTCAACCTCTTCCTTCCATCCTTCCTCCGAGACCTAGGCCACGGATGGGCCCGACGTCGCATACATAACAGCGGGCAAGTCACTTCCCGAATATGTGGGACAAGCTGTGAAACGCAATCGCAACATGGAAAGCAACAACCGCATTTTAAAGATACTGTCTATGGGAAGCCTGCAAGGCCGACTGTGCAGACAATTACTCGAGTTTCGCTCTGTGCAAAGTGGTTCTTGATCGCGGCTTCAGTGGCTATGGGATCCCTTATCAACAGGTCACCCCAAATAACTCGGCACGCCCAGCATCAACAGTGTGAGCCTGTATGGCTGGCGTGCCATCGACTTAACCTCTAGTTGGGAAACGTCCGATTCCGTCATGAATCCGAACCGCGCCTCACTTCTCTCTTGGACTCTCTTGCACAGTGGCGAACACTAATCCCTGTCCTCACCGCTTTAGTCTCGGGGACAAACCGTCGTTCGCGGGCTTCATCGTTCGATGCCGCTACACAGATTGCTAAGAAAGCTGCACACCTGACCTTAGCGGAACAAACCTCTTACCTGGTTAAATGTGAAAGCGGAGGGAAGCTGACGGCAGATCTTCTTCTGGTTCGCGATTAGAAGTCTCCTCTTCCTTTCGATAGCTGCCTGGACGATCGCCGCCGTCCGCCCACCCTCCTCAGGCTCCGGAGAAGGGTCGAAGCTCCGGGATAGAAACTGTCGTATCTGATTTAACAGGGGAAGCTCTGCGCCGAGCACCCCGCCTTCGGCGTTCTCCCCAAGAAGTGTACTACTCATACTGCTTCGTAACCGAGAAAAAATCCCAAGAGGACCTTCCTCAGGTTCGCTGTCTTCGTCCAAGAAAGGAGTCCGTTCGCCTGCACTCGAATCCAGATTTCTGACTGTACTTCCGTCTTGCTCGGTGTCCTCTAGCGCGGCTTCATCATCCTGACTGGCAGGGCTGTCCCGGTCCGTCGCATCTGGAATGCTGTCTGCCCGTCTACAAGTCGCAGCCGCCTTTTCTCGACTCCTCACAGAAGTACACCCGCCGATGGACGACGAGAAGTTGTCTGCCGCCGGAGGCTGCGACTCGCCAAGAATCCGGTCTGACGAGAAGCCTACATCGCTCGTCAATTCACCTGCACGGGTTCCCGTTGGTTCACATATACAGTTGCTCTTCAGGTCTCGGTCAGCTGACATCCCGCCAGATGGAGCTGACTGTTGGCCTTCAGCCCCCGGTCCGCCGTACCCTACTGGAACTCCAAAATTACAGGGCCGGTCCTGTCTGCAGCACCCTCCAGCTGAAAGGCTTTCCGAAGTCGATGCAGCGCTTGCCGCATCAACGTTGAAGCACTGTGCATGCAGTTGATCTTTGAGTAAACAAGGTTCCAAGGGCGTCTGCTGCGCGGATTGACCGTCCTGCACCTTTTGTACCGGTGCCCCAGTGCTCATCTCGGAGACCCGGGGCTTTCCAAGAGCGGAAAGCGCGAACTTCCCGCCACTGTGGCTCAGAGTACTGAGACTGCTAGAGCTGCAACTTGCTCGCCGCCTCAAGTACGCCGGAAATGCAGATGAACCTCCCGCTCCTCCTTGGGATGAGTCAGTCTCGTCGCTTACTGCTTCCGGAACACTGCTGTCCCTTCCGTGCCCTACCGATGAGTCGCTAAAGCTGTATCGTTCGCCTGCGGGCGTCGCTGCTTGTGGCGCATGCGATATTGTTTCTGGCGCCCGTGCCACGCGCTGGGGGAGACCCCTGCACGACTTGTCATCTGGTCCGTAAGGATCCCCTGTCTGGTCCTCTGTCTGTGCGGACTCAGCCGACATCCGGAAAGTAGCCAAGGTGAAGTTCTGAACGGGCGGAGAAACCTCGCGAGGCACTCTCTCTTTGTCACCCGAGCCAAACGTAAATCTGAAAGGAAGAGATAAGCTCTGCCGAAGAGTCCCGGCCGGCGACTCGAGAGCACTGCTTGAGGCGGACATGTCGGGAACAAAGAGAGGCTGGAAAAGAATAAGTCCACCAAAAGCGACGTCACCGCCCAGCATTAGGTCCGAGAAGCTGCAGAGCTGCGGCACAATCCAGCAGAACGAGACTTGTTACCGGTGAGAGACTGCATTCCCTACAAGTCGCCTCAGCGTACGAAAGCCAGTAGACAGGAGCCTCACAAGAACAACATAGAGCGTATACACAAAGTGAAGCAATATCCTACACAGAGTGCGCCACTGACGATTCACTGATAGACCACCTTCTCCAAGCATACCCCACGTAGTCAGACAAACCGCACACGCTGGTGGACGTATGCGCCTGGTCTTCAAAGCAGCGGCTCTTTAGCCTGCTCCCACGCGATCTTCTTAGGAGGCCTCTTCTAACGACGCGAAGCATGTACGGCGACGCCCGAAGGCCTGCGTGGTGCAACCCCTGAATGACTAAGAGGAGTTGCCATGGCAACATGTGGGGAGTTGTACTTCCCCTGGCTGGACAGCAGACGACCTGCCATGTTCGGGGCGCCCCCGGGCCGGCAGACCGGTGTTTGTGTCGAGCATCGTCAGGGGACGGAGAGACATCTTTTTTGTTTCAAGCCGCTAGCAGAGCAGCTCCCTTGCGTGTATCTCGTATGGACGTCCAATGAAGACACTAGGTGGCTACTTCAGCTGTTTGGCAGCTCCCGTTGTGTAGCAGGAAAAAGTAGTTTACTTTTGCAATAGGCGCACCTGCGAACTGACGTCCGAACACAAAAGTACTGTTTACCTCGATAACAGGCCCTGCGGCAAGTTTTTTCGCAGAAAGGTAGACTGATTGTGGGGGAACTCTGAGTCTTTGAAGGACGAAGGCCAGGAGAATGCGCAGGTTGACCAAGAACTTCAAAAGGTTTTCCATTTCGTCCTGGTTACTATCCGACGTCGGCACGACCTTGGTGTCCCGACCTCCGCTAGCCGCTGTAACAGGAGCAGCGTTCTTTGTCTCTGGACGCTCAGCAGAAACTTCAGCGGGTGAGGTGTCCTGTTGCGTGTGGTCTTCTCGGTGGTGATTCGAAAGCGCGACCCCATTTTCTTCCGAGGTTGCACTCGAGCCAGCTGCCGTCATACCAGGCAGCCAGGCTTCGGGCAACACGGAAAATGTGCTCCTCGGCACCATGGATTTCGAATTCTGTGCGGGTGTTTTTGGCGAGATCGGTTCAGCTTGTACCCTGCTACATATGCCGTATCCTGGCGACGCAGAAGTACACACACAACACAAGAAAGGCAACTCGGTGCTGTGACGTTCCCAACTTCACTCACTACAAGAAGCACCACACTGTCCTGGCGAGATGAGACAAGGCCGCCGTCTATTTACGAATACTCTACACCTCGCAGTGTTCCGGACGCGTACTGAGACATGCACAAAACAGTCAGCAGGCCACCCATGATTACTGACTGACAAGTCACGTACACGCGCGTCCTGGCTCTCGGTCAGTATTCTCACGTCGTCCCTGCGCTACAGTGGATTTTATGAGGCCACAATGTCCTAGTGGCGTGGCGAGCTCGGGCAAAGAGCGAGGGCAGTCAACGCCACGAACAAGTACAGCAGGGCTGACCCATTCGTCACTGCATCAAGCCGTAGCCGCCGTCTGCGCGGGCCGACCCCCCCCACCACGCTGCACATGATCAGTTAGTTGCGCTGATACGGAGAGCGCGGCAAATTGAGTGAAAGACAGACGAGATAAGGAAGGCGCCCAGTGCTAGTACGAGAGGAAATCGGCCGAGCTGTTCCTCACCAGGAAACTCCATTGCAATAACGTTGATGCGAAGCCGCTGATGGAAGGCTTGCAGGAGAGGGGCAGCCATGCCAAGGTCCTCATCGAGCCCATGGACGTGTAGCAGTAGTTTATCAGACGTCGGCCATCGGTAGAACAGGCACGGAATGTAGTCGTCTACAGCCGCGTCCACCTCTTCCGTGTAATCTGGAGCGCCTTCTTCGGCAGGGGCAGAAACCCTTCCCGACACACACGAGATCCGGTCGGCCAGGCCCGACGCCGAGCGTCCGGCGTTGCCCTCCCTTCGTACATTTTCTCTAAGTCTTCCAACCTCGCACTCCCGCACTGCGCTGACAGATGGCCGCCTGGAGCAAGAGACACTGTTCGACCATAAACTGAGCTTGTCAGGGTCTCTAGAGGTCGTTGAGTTTGGGGACCTTCCCGGGGGGTCAAGCATGCAGTATTGCGCAGCTTCTTTGGGAATGAAGAAAAGGACGCCTCTGAAGTCGTCGCAGCGATAGCTGCTTTGACTAGGCTTCTTCAGAGCACGCATAACCACGGACAGTTCATCAGATAACCGAGTTCCGCCCCTTGAGCGAACCCGCCTCTTAGAAGCAGAAAAAGTAGGGGTCTGCTTTGAGGAATCCCTATAGATGCCGTCCTGGCGCGTGCCTCCCCTTGGGTGTGGCTTCGCTAACGTGGAATCCATAATGAAGTGAAGACTTCCGCCGCACACCAGAAATCAGCCAAGAAACAACAAACCTTCACGTACTTCCTGGTACGGCGAATCCTATCCTCGGCAAAGGCCCGACATCCTGGAGAAGACTTCCCACTATCTCTGACAGACTAGATCAGACCCTCATGCGGCGCCATGGCTTTCACGAGCCGCGTCCGTCAACTTGGTTCCCACTAAACAGTGTATCCCCCCACCCTCGACGTGGAGTGTCCAGCGTCTCACAACGCGGTGAAAGCTGCCTCTCCAGGTGCGGTCAAGAACCTAGAAAGATCCGTTGAAAGCTGTTCACGCCAACCCCCATGCAGCTTCTACCCGCCCAGCACAAGACGACCGGGTCCTCGACTGTTGACTGATCAGGCCGATGCGCTTGCCCGCAGCGGAAGGCAAACCGAGGGGTGACGAAAGCCTTTACCCGTCATAGCTCAGAGAACCCCGAACACGCTAAGGCGGCCTTTCGTTTGTCTCGGTGGGCGCAAGGTAGAATTACTCCACGCCCCGCTCCCTTCGTCCAAGGAGCTGCGCGGGAGACATGCAACAGTACTGAAAAACCCAGTCCTCGCCAAAAGACGAGACACGGAAAAGTGGGAAGTCTCGGGAGTTCAGTCAAATTTCCAGTCCAAGCTAGAACATGAGATACTCTGTCAGGAGATCTGGTCGTCCATTTTTTCCTGAAGTCCGCTCAGCTGAGTGCCGTCAGTTCGACAAAGCGGGCCCGCTCCACTTTTCAGCTGTCTGTCCTTGCATAGTTGGCCCCGGCAAACGATCAGGAAGTTCAGCCACAGTTCTAGAACAGATCAAAACGTCAACTCCGCAAAAAGTCACCTGCGAGCTGCGCAGTGGCTGCACGAAAAAGCAGACGCTACAGTGATCCTTCAGGTCTGCAGCCGCGGGAAGACCCGAAACGTTGCTCGATGGCAGGTATGTCACGTTGGAAAACTCTATGTGGACCTCTCAAGGAGAGAATCAACCGAGAATGAAGGCGAGATGGGTTTGGCTGCCAACGGTGGGAGACAAGAAATGCACACAACACAACGACGGCTGTAACAGCCGTAGCTTCCCGGTGGGCTGACTGCAGGACCCCCCCGGCTACGTCCAACGTAGCCTGGGGTCCGCGGCGCTACCTCGCGGGATGGCGGGGTGCTGCGGCGGGCCACCCGACGGCGACGATGTAGCAGTAAATCGACGAAACAGCTGGTAACTCAATTGTTGCTCTTCCGGCATCCGAAGTCGGAAGTCTGCGCGGTGATCTAAAAAACTCGGACGCGCCCCCAAGGGCTCCGGAGGGGCTCGTTTTTCTTTAGCGTTGAGGGCTGAACGCCTGCTGAACCCAGACATTAGGAGAGACGCCTCGCTTGCGGTTCATTTCGCTGTTGCGACCCGCTCGGGAGTGGCTTCAGATTTAAAATTGCCGCAGCATGCTCCCGCGGAGACCCTGTCCCCGGAAGTGTGTAGTGGGCTTCGGGAGAATGCTTCACCGCAGCTGGGGCGGCAGAAACCGAGGTGTGCGGCGTCTGCTGTGTCCCTGCCGGATGCGCTCTGCCGGGGCCACATTTGTGAGGAGCAGACGCCGGTTATGCGGCAGAAGGAAGAGAGACATTCAGGGGCGCCTAGCCTCGTATCCGAGTCATCCTCCAGCTACGGATCACCGCGACTCTGGGCAGGGGGCTGGGTGGCCGGCCGATGTGGGCGAAATCGTAGTCCAAACCAGAAACACTAACTTTCGACTGGCACCGCTGGCTTGCTGCGTCCTCGCTTCCGGAAACTAAGGAAGCAAAAAAGAATGCCAGCTCATGGAGGTCAAGAGAGGCCCGTCAAGACGTCTGCTTGCTCCCGCGTGCCACGAGGGCACACCGCTCTACCCTGAGCCTCGTGGCTGCCGAACCAGGGATGTTTACGCCACTGGTCCAGGAGCTGTCAGTGCCCTGCGAATCTCGGGGCCTTGCGCGTTTCGTGCCTGCGTCGCTCGCGCGAAAAAAACGTAGAACAGTTTGTTGAATATGAGCCAAGGCGATGCTTTTCGCGCAGGTGCTTGGTACACTTAACAGTAGTGTTAGAGGTAATGCGATGTCGGAGTGTAAAGAAGGTTCGCATCGCAACTGCCGCATAGGACGGAATAACATCTGCTTCCAGCATTGTGTCGATCTGTAAAGTGAGTGCCCACTAAAACGGCGTCATGCGTACGCTGAGATTATGCACAATAGTAAATACGGACTCTGAGGGTACTAGGAAGTACGAGTAATACTTCGGACAGTAAAGACAATGGCAAGTAAGGCACGAGAGCCAAATATACGGTTGAGTTGTTTCTCAAAGAGATACACCTGCATTGTCGTGAGACTGGCCTGCTTGTCAAACCTTTGGCTCCTGTGCCTTATTACTTTGGTTGTCCATGCGATGCCACTGTCGTTGAGCTGTGAGTTGCGGCAGAGCGGGGAAGGTTGCGGCGTGCTTCGCTTTTGAGTGCAACCCCAGCGCTATGGCAAAATAACAAGCCGGCGGGATAGTCACTAGACTCGCCTTAGGAACCCCAGGAGCAAAGGCAAACAAAGTGACCCACTCTGGTGCTCCAAATAGGTCGCCTTAGTACATTAGCGGGCTCTTTTGGTAAGCTGCCACTCCCGCTGGTGCGCAGTCGGTGTGCCGTGCAGGCCATCGTCACATCGCGTCTCCGGTGTCGGCCTTTCCTGCCAGACGCGGGCCGGAGAGTGAATTTCATGAGTTCAGAAAGCAGGTATGCGGAGCTACAGAAGTCAGATGTGTCCAAGGGTGCCTGACCGCGAGAAAGTCCTAGCTGAGTAATGGTGGCGACGGCCGCGAGCCAATGGACAGCAAGAGGTTACGCTCACGCGGAGCAAGCGATCACCGCTCCCCCCTTTGCGTCCCCCTTTACCGGCCCCGAATGATGAGGATCTCAAGTCCGCGCTACACGCCCGACCGGGCAGTGTCCGTCTACGTAATCGCAGAACCTCGAGGCTGCCGATAGAAGCAATTCTCTTTTTTTCGACTGCAGGCTTGTACGTACGTTTGTCTCGTCCCCAACTTCCATGTATGCTTTGCTCTACCTGCTTGGTCTCTGAGCCTTCTGGCTGTCGCATCACTTGTGTCCCCGGCCACACATGTCAGTGACATCTTTGTCTTGGGAAGAAAAACATTTTTGAGAACGCGAATCAAGCCGTTCTGAGGACCCTGGCGTTTCTCAGTGATAATCGTACCCGGACACACTAACATCAGTATTTTGTCAGAAGTGTTCTTTGTTCTTGCTCTTCGGTATCTTGGATTGAGCGCGCGGCTGGTTACAGGAAGGCAGCCGCAAAGGAACAGTTGCCTGAATAGCGAAGCCACAGCGCTTATATTTTGTGGCACGGATGTTTGTCTGTGACCCATGAGGCCTCATTCCGACACATTCCTGTGTCACTCGCCTTCTCTCTCTTCCCGATGTCGGCTTCCGGTCTGAGGGAACGCGGGCTCATGAGACACTTTTCCTCTTCTTCGTCTATCCGCTAGCCAAAGATCTTCCTCCGTACAGCGTTTGCAGTGCTGTGTACTAGCAGATGCTACTTGCACCGGTAACCGGAATCAGCGAGTCCGCCTCCCTTTGTACAGCAGGCAACGAAGGCGCCCCCGTCTTTCTAATCCGTCAGTCAGTGCCGAAACCCTGACAAGAACTGGCCTGTCCCTGCGCACTGTCCTCTATCCCGAGCAGAGTTGACAGGGGGCTACTGATCGAGGTTTCCGAGTGCTTGAAATTGGCGCCGGACCAACGTCGACGAACCAGATATGTCGGCTACAGCCGAGCCTGGAAACTTTCTTCCCCCCTCTCGGAAGCTGCTGCAGTTGGCAGCTTCGCGGGGAGCAGGAAGGCCAATCCACGCCACGGATCTTAGCACGACGAAGTTCTACAAAACAAAGCTTTGCCCCTTTATGCGCCAGCGGCGGAGTGGTGGAAGGTGTTCGGAAGGACTCGACTGTGGCTATGCACACGCAGTGGTGCGTTCCTAGATTCGAGTCTCAGACTGTGCCAGAATATTGGGAAACATCAGGTGAGGTGTCCCACTGTATCCGACCGCTTCTGCGTTACTGCGTACAGGAAGAACTCCGGGTCGCGCCCAACCTCCAACGTACCAAGTGGTGCTCTAAGGTCGTGAACGGCCAGGCTTGTACAGACCCGAAGTGCGGCTACGCGCATTTTGCTGCAGAGCTTCAGCCCTCCACAGATAAGCAAACACTAAAAACGTCGCTGTGTATTTTCTGGAGTCGGAACCCAAAGCTTTGCATGAATGGAGACAAATGCAGGTATGGCACAAGTTGCAGAGCACGAGTTGCGTGGCGTGGTCAGCGCGGTTCCTGAAATCCGTGAGACAGTTGGTCCGACCCGCAGAATCTCTTGTTTCAGGTTCGCCCACGGTGAGGGTGACCTCCGCAAGCGGCCCGACCTGTCACCCCGGAGGCCTTCCCCACTAATATCATCCGTTCTTCCAGCCCCCCAGAATCCGGACAGTTTCCGTTTTGCCGTGCCAAGGAGACTGGCAGTTCCATGTCACGAATCGCCTGAACCGGCCCCCGCCGTAACTACAGTGGAGGCGGACCCACTCACGTCCCAGCACGACCGACGGTCGGGATCCTCATCTCCGGACAAAACTTTTCGAGAAGACTGGGATGCGTTGCCACAGAGCGTGGACCAGTCCGCCTCAGACTACTCGGAAGCGTCGCAGCAGCTGGTCAGTCTCTCCCCGACGAAGTCGGAAAACTGCGGGGGGGCCGCCGCAAGCGGCCCGAACAAGGCGCTCAAACAGTCGGCGTCACCATCTGCTGAGGACGCAGGCAATGGCACCTGTCTTCCGCTGGAGGGCAAGCGCCGACACAACCCCCCGCACAACACGGACTCACTTGAGCACGCCACCACCGACACGGCAGACGGCCACGGAGCAACTCCTTGTGATACTTCAACATCTGGCGGGCCTCCTGACGACTTCAGCGGCTCCGCGTTTCCGATCCTGCTGTCTCGGAGCCTGGACAATGAGATGCGCGTGGCTGGGGCCGACCAGACTTCTTGCAGCGGCTTGCTTGCTGCAGCCTACCTTCCTTCCGCAAACGTGTCTCCGAGACATCAGTCAAGCAAGCCCGCCTCTCTACAGCACATCGCCAGTGGCTGTCCCAGATCCACTGGGAGTGGTGGCGGTAAACCTGCAAAAGCGCTTGACAGAGCGGCACTCCTTGGGCGGACCAGGCGCAGGACTGAAGAAGCAGCCACTGTCTCTACCACAGGTACTCTCCCGCAGGCGCAGAACCACGCACTCAGATGTTGGGTGATGTAGGCGAGGAGCCCCTGGCCATTATCACCCCTTTCTCCCTGTAATGTGCTTGTTCTTACAAAACAGCGACAGCGCGGACAGTCACCGCTTCGACATCACACAATAGTGCCGCGACCGAGCCCACTCTGCCAGCAGGATGGGAGCCGATGCGCTCTGAAGGTGAGCCCGGGAAGTTGTTTTCAGCGCAAGCCACTTCATACATGACGGGGCGGAAGGGCGGCTATTCACCGAAAGCGGCGAGCAACGCTGTAGCCGCCCGGCTGTTGCCTGTCACCGGTGGCGCAGCCAGGCCACCTATTCAGCCAACCCGACACACTGGTGCTAGGGAAAAGCTTTCCCAGTTGACCTTTGGCGCCCTGGGCCTGGCTAGCGAGGGTACTGACGTACACCTGCGCAACCTCAGGCCGAAGGTCTCCGACTTAGACTCCGGCGTCCGCGCAGTGATACTGGACAGAATGCCGGGGAGTCACGAGGCTAGCAGTAATGTCGCTTCGGCTAGATATTCCGAAGTCCAGGCCGTGTCGGCGGCAGCACCCTCCTGCGACTCAGGAAGGAAAGCGTCCATACTAGACGCACGCGCGCCACCTTTCGTCCCTTTGCGCTTTCGAAACGCTCCGAGACAGCTTTCGGAGCTGAGTGAGCCTGTCACGGAGGTCATGCACGAGATGACTCCCGGAAGTGCGCTTGTCGCGGGGGAAACCAAATCCGCGTCACCCCCCCTGCGAGGTTCTTGGAGAGACGGTGAGGTCGACTTGTGGAATGTCGATTCCTTCTATACTTCTGGAACAGAGACGAATACAAGTGGCGACAAAGAACGGACACAACCGGGATGTAACCTCCGCCCTGGTGCTTGTTGTTTCAACTATAACGAAGACGGCCACCTTCCTACACCGAGTTCTCTCCCCATTTCGCCAGCCTTGCGGCTTGCCCGAGAGGTCATAGCTACGACTGTA
>NW_027153510.1:58000-109999 GCF_002600585.1 Cystoisospora suis
GGGGGGGGGGCAGCAGTAATGATGCCGACTGTGAAGACGTCTTTGGATCCCGTGAAGTTGGAAGCCCGCCGGGGCGTACGCAGGAAGGTTGCAGAACTGAGAGGCATTCACACGGAGCAGAGGCACGGAAGCTGTCAGAAGAATCTCTGGGTTACCCCGTCCTGCACTTGGACAGAGAACATTCAAGAGCGCCGTCGGCAGAATACTCCCTCCGACAGCTTCGCCGGATGGGGCCTAGGGCCGTTCATCCGCTTCTGTCTGCGGAGCTTGCAAAGGCTCGCCGTCTGTTCACAGCATCAGATGCCCGGAGACCCCTCGCAAGCGACTGTGCACGTGCGTCCATTACGCCTAGGATCTCGGCCTTCAGTGGGCGACCGGCCAGCCAGCAGCCGACCGCCCGGGTTTTTGCCGCAGACGGTCCTGGGAAGCTGGAGCTGGAATGGACTGGGGAAAAAAAGAAGTTCTTCGATTGCATGGAAGAAGCAATCAAGCGACAGGATGTAGGGTGTGCTGACCTGGTGCACCTTGGCTGATTTATACTTGCATCTGTCGCCGTCTGCAAAGCAGCAGTCTAGGAAGGCAGATCTGCGAAAAATGCTGCCCAACCCCCGCATTTCCTAGTATTCGGTCGGGTGTGAATGTGGACAACACCACATACTAGCGCTCCAAGAGCGGTCAGGCCCTCTGAAAAAGAGGGACCGGAGAAAGCTCTCAACGCGTGACCGTGACGAGCCCCGTAGTTTCCCGTAGAAGTATTACACCTCAGACAATAGACAGTGAAGCACCATAATCAGCTTCCCGACAGCGGAGCATCTCTGTAGGTCTGCTTCGGGCATTTTGGGGGGAGGTACTGATATCTTTTGCTATCGGCGAACCGATGACCACTAACCGACGCACACAAGTCACCACATTGCCGTTGACTCCACAGATCACCGCATTGTACCAGGAGACGGATACTGCACACCACACTGCCGTAACTGTAGTCTGTGAGTTCCGCTCTACAACAGCACTGACTGTGCACCAGTCTGCGAAGAGATGACAGGGCGTGTTAACTGCTGGGCTGCGGCGAGGCCGATGCTGGCGGCACCCCGGCCTACCGTCAGACAACGTGGTGCGTTCAAATGAACACGGCAAGTGACAACACCATGAGAGCGCACGTGGCTGGGAAGACAACCAGCAGGTAGAGCCACAGCCTGACGGCGCCACCTTGCACCTTACTGGTTCACATGGAGATGCGAGCATGCCTACCAGGGATTCTTGTTCTCCTCTGCCTCGGACTTTCGCGTGAGTTCTTCCTGTTGGGAACAAGTTTGTGAATGCATACTTCGTTACGGGACGTTGAGGGGGCCTCACCTTTTCTTCTGGCGACAGTTCTGCCGTCACGGGCTTTTCCGGTGAGGGACGTTCTGCTGGCGGAGCAGCCTCTTTCTTCTCTGTCGGCCCGCGAGCCGGTCTCTCAGCCCTAGCTTCCTCGGGTGCGGTTCTCTCCGGAACCTCCTCGGGCGTTACTTTTTCTTCTGGGACCTCCTCCGGGGTCACTCTTTCTTCTGGAACCTCCTCGGGGACCTTCTCCTCCGGAACCGCCTCTGGAACTGGCTCCTCCGCACCCTCTTCGGGGGCCTCCTCCTCCGGCGCAGAGGGCGCTGGGGGCGCCTGTTCACCCTCGACTTCCCCGAGAGGTCGGGTGACCACCTCCGGTCGAGGACGTCGGAGACACTCCGGGCACTCTAGAGCGTCGGGGTCGTACGGGCGGATGAGTGCTGCAATGCACCATACGCACCTGAAAGCCTCTTTGCTTTTAACATTTCCCTGACGATTTCGGTTCTTTCGCGGGCAGCCTCTTCTTCGATTTCCTTGATTGACTTCTGACATTGCGTGTCGCCGGGGATATGTTGACATCTTCTACTGGGTATGTCCTTACCTCAAGGTCTTTTCGCGCATTGGACTGAAACACTGAAGTGGAATGACTCTACCCCAACCTTTGTCGCGGGCATGCCAAAGTCTTCACTTACGAGCAGTGGCTGTTTCCTTCTGTCGGTCCGACAAGCTCACGTTGTTTAGCAGCTTCTGCACTTCCTTCGCAAGGAAGGTTAGCTCAGACAGCTCCTGCAAAAAAACACGGGCATGAGCTTTGCACCATCCGAGATGGCCGTCTTTCACACCTTCTCCAGTAGATTCTGTTCTGCGTCAGCTTCAGCCTCCCAGACCCTTCTCCCTCCTGTGCGCATCGTAACGGCAGAGTTTTGCTGACAACTGCAGTCGAATGCTATGCATACACCACTTTATACCTGGCAGACGTACAACCCCTGTTCCGACGGATTCGAAACTCGTCACCTGCAGTTCAGAAACGTGGCTACACAAATGATGACTCCCGAAATACTTGCGCGGAAGCACACCAACCAGGCCTTGTCCGATGCGGGGTTGGACGTTGTTGAAATCGAAATGTGCACCAGCAAAGGAGGCCAGCAAGGGAAGGGCCGCCAGCGCGGCCTGGATTGATCGTGCCATTCGGAATGCTATACTTTGGCTTTGTGCGAGGACCACCCATCAACCGGAGATGTATTGGACCCGCTGCACCCACCTGGCTGGACCCGGCCTCGTTTTGTCCTGACGGCTGTACGGACACCGTAGCTGCGACGACGACTACAACTTCTGAGTGAATCAGTACCAGCCCAGCAATGACTACGACAAAAGAACGCACTGTGTCCTACATCTGAACGCACAAGCGTGGAAGAGTTCGGCATACGGCAAGCGGCAACTTCTGTAGCTGTTTTGGAGCACTGGGTGTCGTCACTCATCGGTACAGCCTGCGCCACTCGGACTGACTCCCTTTGGTAACCAGCTGGAAATTCTTGCGGGATCTTCGTGGAAGACCGCCGGCTTACTTCGACGTCTGAATAGCTGCTCTCACTCCACTGATACACTTCCGGATGGAAGTCTAAGACGAAACAGCTATCATACATACCCCATACTGGCATGTATCGCTTGGCCACTATGCACCGTACAGTCTGGGACCTTGTTGAGCGATGCATTATCCAGCTGGTCAGCACCTCTTCTCGAAGTGAGGAACTATTAGTGTGGGCAACACATTCTGTTTCTACAGGGCAGCACGCCGTGGTTACGCTTGACTTCACTTGGAGCTAATCTTGCCCGCGCAGACCCGAAACAATCCGTCCTACGGCTGGTCTCAAGCCGGCAGTCGAGGCCTGGACTCTCTGAGGTGTAGCGGAACAAGCTGTCAAACAGGGCTCTCTAAGCGTCTCAACCACGGGCCACCTGCCTGGTCAATCGGGACTAAGATAACGAAGAGGGTTTCTTGATAACAGCTTTCTTTTATTTGAACGCGAGCTCGAACTGGAATGCGAGGCGCAGGGACACCTCGAAACCCCAGTGCTGTGTCGCCTAGTAGCTCCCTCCTCAAAACACCGAATAACCGGCTTAATAAGCTATACGGCGGATTCATTTTGGAGACACGACAGCAGGCGATTCAGAACAAGCATCCTTTGCTTCGGGCGGACTTGGGCTTTACAATGAGGAGAGTGGGCCTCCTCTCCTGCGCAGGTGCCACTCCTGGCAGCACGGAGGGCTCTTTCCGCACTGTGGAGAACAGGTATCAGGGACTATACAGATCGCCTCAGACCGCACACCCGTAGCGGCAGCCACGTACTGCCCTCACCGTCCGCTTCACCCGACAGCGTGAAGCCTAGGTGGATGACCTAAGAGAGAAACCCGAGGACATCTTGGGACAGATGAGAGAGATTGCCGAGTAGGGAGAGGGGACAGCCCACGTTCGGCTATTCAATCTAGTGTGTGGCACGTAGTGGCCCCCTGTGAGCCGCGACCTTAAGGAAGCTGCTCCTCGGCTTCCTTGTTGGTACTTCGATAAATCTTGCAAAAACAGAGCTTGCGAGGTCTTGTTTCCGCTGTCACCTGTCTTCGTCTCGCCAGCGTCAGTGTCGAACCCGTCTGAGATGGATGCTTGCGCTTCCGGGGTGCAGTGTTTGTCGTCACCACTGACCTTAGCAGCCGCATGGGCTTCACCACACGCCCCGTTTTCTCTTTGACTTCGCCGCTCAGAGTGTGCTGAACGATTACGCAAGAAAGATAGTGGGGCGGCTTCTACGCAGGAGTGTGCATGTCGCCGCAGCTGCACGCAAGCGTGTCTCCCCTCCCGGGACAGTGTCACGGCTGGCGCGGTCGGCTAGCTCCGGCCCGGAATTTCAACCACCAATTGCGAGTGACTGGTTGAGCCTCCATTGAAGTCGCTTCCTTCGCCGTAATATTGCTTTCATCTGGTTCTGACATCAGAGTGTGAAGGAGCTGATACTCTGGGACGCTGACGGATGTCACTAGCGCCTCCTACAAGACACATCCACAAGGACCTAAAGAATTGGCAAACCCTCGACGCAGCAGCACATACTAGCCGATCCTCGCGCGGCGGGTGTCTGCGCCTGCTGCCTTCAGGGGACGGTTGCACCGCCATGGCGAAGCTGCTGTGAGCGGGACCCGACCGACTGCTTCGCAAAGAGGACCTGCCGCAGCCGAACGAAGCGATCTTCGCGTCAGTGACTAGACAAGGGCAGTTAGTACACCGAGCTGTGAAGGGTCCGCATGTATATGAAACGATAAGCTGGCAGCTGTGCGGGCGTCTCGCAGAAGGGACAAGTCCGCCCTGGAAGGTGCGTTCAGGACTCTCGGTGACATGTTTCTTCCGTTAGCTCTCTTCGCTTGTCATTCCTTCAATAATGTACTGTATCCGTAGTGGGCCGCATGCAGTTTATGGCTTGCCGTCACCAGCAGGAATTTGCTGACAGCCGGAAAGCGACACAAGGACTGTAGCAGAGGCTGGTCGGTGTAATGGCTGTCTCTCCCGCTGCGTTTTTCTTTGGCTTTCTTTCTGTGGGACGGGTGACTTGTGAGAGGGTCGTTCGTACGCAGGCTCACTCTTACCTGGACGTCACGGGAACCCCGTAGAAGCACGGCGCTATCGTGGTTCGTGGGTCATGCACACGGATTGTCTCCGATAGCCCATTTCCAATCTTCTTTTTGCCGGTTCAATGACAAGCCACATCGACCGTTCTCCGGCAGCGGCCTGCTCCGTGGGTTCTAGCCGTAGAGACTTGGCAAAACCATGTCCGGGCAGCGCGGGGCGGAAGAAGCTGGAGCAGCAGGCGCGTCTGCTCACTATCGACTTGCAAGGCGGACGGCGGGCAGACACTCCAAGCAGCGATGTTCTGGACCGCACTAGTGTGTGTTCATCGGTACTAGAGGATACCGGCCGTCATCGGTATGCGGTGTCCACCTCTTCCTCCGCACCGAGGGGCACCCCGTATTCGACGCGGTCAGCGCCTAACCTCCACCTAGGCAGACCCGAAAACTCTGGGTGCGTAGAAACAGCTGATTATTCCTCCTCAATCAGCAGCCGATCCAGGGAACGGAGATCAGACAACACTGCAGCCTCCACCAGGTCGCTTGTCAGCTCATTGTTGATGCCGGATGGAGTAACAGTGCGCGCCCCGGCGACGTTGGGTATTTCGTCTGGCGACCCCATCGGTACACATATCCTTAAGAGACGGACAAGTTGTCTCACTTCCGGTGAGCGCAGTGCAAGCGATTGTTGAGGGAGAGCCGAAGTATTGGGAGCGCAGCGGAGGCTGTCGTTTTAGGGAAAGCTAAGTATCCATCATCTTCGATCTCTCTTCTGCTTGTCGAGACGAATCTTGTGACTTGCGTCTTCTCGTCCAACAGAAGGAATCTGCAGTTCCGTGTGTTGCGACCCGTTGGTTGGCAGTGCATATCAGAAGGGACATCCCTTCTGAAATGCATTGCCAGTATCCCCACCCCGAGCGGGTGGCGTGCCCTTTTGGTGTGGATGCCTGTGCTAGTTTCCCATTCTCTCACACAACATGCGAGATTTCTATGTCTAATATGCTGTCTTCTGCCGAGGCGCCTCTGGTCTGCGTTTCTCAACTTCTTCATCAATAAAATGCTTAGGCAGGAGGACCAAACAGTTGCTCAGCGGCAGTGCGGGAGTGATTGATTATCTAGGCACATATTCTTTCATGGCGCTCATGGGAGCACCGCTGTTGTCTTCTTTCTGGCCCATTTTGTGGGCCGCGTTAGCCGGACACACTCTCCCCGCACTCCCGTCGCAGCTGCAGTTTCCACGGACCCGACACGGCAACACAAGTGTGTGCGTAGTTCAGTTCGCATTCGTGCTGTGCGGATGTAACGCGTGCAAACCCGTTTCCTTCTTCCTGATTCCTCAGAGACGTTTTCGCCTGCCGGCCCGTTCACCTCCCGTCTGAATTTATCGCTCCACCGGCGGTCGCTGAACTCCACGTGGCACCAGACTTTCCGGTCATCTGCCGCAACGCAGCGCACGCGACGGCCGCGCCGCCCGGCGGATTCCGAAAATGACCTTTTACCGAAGTTAACTGCGTTCTCCCCTTCTCTGAATCGCGCTCTTAGTCAAGACGCTGCTCTTTTTCCCATTCGCACGTCGAGCGACTCTGTCTCTTCTCCGTCATCTTCTCGCGTGGGTGGCACTCCTGCAAGCGAACTTCCGTCAGAGACGCCTCTTACATCATCAGGGCTCTTGCAGGTCCCTCATGTGGCAATCGCGCCGAACAAACAGGTAAACACCTCTACATCTCCGGCAGGAAGCGCCGACGATAGCAGTTTTGCTTGTGCTGGGCGACCTCCGACTGCGTGCGTAGTACTACGCCTTCCGCCCGCGGAAGGCGATCTTGCGCAGCCGGCTCGGCTCAGTTCGGACCCGCCTCCTGCACAGGAAGCTGGTTTCTCATTAGATGTCGGCGTCCCTACACCTGTGAGCGGACTGGACTCCAGAAACTCGGGCCTGCTTGCTCTTGCGGAAGTCACTAGAGAATGGACTGAGACTCCCGAGCTTTTTCGAGAAGGGAGTGAGAAGACTCAGAGCAGTGTAGAACACGAGTTCTTTCCGGGACATGGAGCGTTGCTGCTGGAGGAGGAGGTGAGAAAGGAGACAGCGAAGTACGAGGCCGAACTCAAAAAAAATCCGAGAAGCGAAGACGCTTTGTATCAGTTAGGGGTTCTGCAGTTCCGAGATGGAAAAGCAGAATTGGCGATCCAGCGTATCAGCGAGTTCCTCCGCTCTCCCGCGGTTTCTGTACGAAGTGGAGGTGACTTGTCAGAGCCGTTGGCTCTTCCCGCTAGCGAAGGAATCGTCGACTGTGAACATGAAGGGGTGTCGGGCGAGCGGGAATCACGGAGGTGGGCCAGGGCATCGGATCGTGAAGACAACGAAGCGGTAACGAAGGAATCGTCGAGGCATCCCTTGACGAGAGCGCTCCCG
This sequence comes from Cystoisospora suis, assembly GCF_002600585.1. Classification (NCBI taxonomy): domain Eukaryota; phylum Apicomplexa; class Conoidasida; order Eucoccidiorida; family Sarcocystidae; genus Cystoisospora; species Cystoisospora suis. The sequence goes on from NW_027153510.1 coordinate 65,340, forward strand.
GTTGCCCCTGATGCGGAACACGAGGGACAGGCCGCACACATAGCAGAGGGCACGCCGTCCAAGCAAGAGGACAAGAGGGACGAATACGCAGATCAAGGTGAGGCCTGTGAAACCAAGACAGCGGGTGGGCGTTCTAAGGAAAAAGAAGAACTTCCCCGTAGAGGATCGGACGCTGAAGGAGGCCTCTTCCTTGCGGGGCAGAAGGGGCGCCAGAGAGATAAACTCGCGGTTGACAAGGAAGCGTCGCTCGACGGTGCTTTGCAGGGACAGCAGAAGGACGGGAACAACGGAAGGGAGGCCTTGCATTCCCGGTTTGGGAGGGCCGTCCCCATTCAGAAGCTCTTCAACGTCATTCTTGACCGGCGTTCGCAACTTGACAGACGGGCCAAGGACATACTCGCCGGCTGGGGACCTCCTGTGTACTTGCAGCTGGAAAAGCTGCTCGGCCACCTTTGGTTTGAACAAGAGAACTACGCTGAAGCCATTCGACACTATTGGCGGTGAGCAGCCGTTCGGACTATGGTACTTGTTCAGCACTGCGTCCGTGGACTTCACAGGTTAGCGTCGTCCATTTAGATGCCTGGCTCTGTTCGCGAGGTGATGATGCTTGTTCACGAGACAGATGGTGGTATCAGTCGCGGCGGTTCCTCGAGAGCATCAGGGGTTATCCATCCATTCTCTAAAACGTGAGCTTTTGACACGCTCACAAGATTTTCATACTCCAGCAGTTTTGTTTTATGCACTTCCTGGTACGCAAGCTTTAGGGGCTTTTGTCGGTGGGCGGTGGACATGTCCAGGGAGAGTGGGCAAGGTTTCTGTAGCAGGGGCGGCGTTACGCGGCTCCCTCTGGCTGCGGGACACCCTGCACCTGTGTGCATCTGGCCTGCGTAAGAAAAGTGTCGCACACAGTAAGCAGGCATGCGTTGCAGTTGTGCAGTGTGCAGGACCTTGCACCTTGCAGTTGCGGGGGGCTTGCCAACAAATTGCAGCATACTAGGTTTTGATTGACGCGATTTACGGACATCTCGTCGCAGTCATTTCCGGAAATGTTCAGTCAGGCGGTCTAGTATTCTTGTGATTCGAACAAGGAACATGATTTGACCGGCGTCCGACCTGTAAATCAGTTCGCAGACACGTGGGGAGGGGACATGCCAATCTATTCCCGGGTCCGTTCTGTATCTGCACTTCGGATAGTCTCGCTTTTCGTACTCAAACACCTCACAACAACAGATCTGGCTCACCTCTAGCACTGCATCCGTTTCGCAAGTGCGGTTTGAATGATCTTGTTAGTCAGCCGGTGGTGCGACATGAAGGTAGTCAGTTGTAGTGGTGCGTACTGGATTGTGAAGCCTGGGGCGCGGAAACCGAGTTGCAGCGCTTGGTCTCCGCCAATCCATGCGAGCCCACTCATTCCTCCGCCATTCTGTAGGACAGCGCATACTGGCTCTCCACTGTCTTCACTCCTCTGATTGGTGTGCCTCAACTGCGGGGCTTCTTTGCCACGTGCTGTCCCTGACAGTGCTGGTGTCTTGCTCGCACAGATGCGTCGACATTTGCCCTGACGATGCGCAGCTGTTCACCAACCTTGGCCTCGCGTACTACGAGGTGAGATGCAATTCAGATGACCAGGGCAGGCTCAGTATTTGAGTCTTCTGACTTCTGCCACCACAGCTGTTGGCCGGTTATCTGCATATGCGCACTCTGATGCTCTGCCCGTTTGTGGATGGTGGCGGAGACCAGGAGCGGGTGTGCTGCAGTCGTGTGCGAGACAGTGTGGTGTGGTCTTCAGCCCTCCTGACTTTCGTGGCATCTCATTAGGCTGAAGCGGAAGCGGAACACAGAATTAACAGTTCCTGGCGGGGACCGCTCTTACCTTGACAGCTTTACTTCGGCAATACTCCACAGACTAGAGTAATCGTGAAGGAGGGGCCCTTCGCTAGGAGGGGGCGGCAGAAGCTGAACTAGTCATTCCGTCGCGAAGGCACTGGACCAGGTGCTTTCGTGTTTCCAACCAGTGTTGGTCAGTCCAGCACGCTTTTCGATCACGTGTTTTAGGGTGTACAGGTGTTGGTTGATATGGTGACTGAAAGGACACGGAAGTTCAGGCGCTGCCGTTCATTTTGATTGTCGCCCGATGTACACGGCGACTGCCGGCGGTTTTATGCGAATCCATAGTTGTCTTGCCACTCCGATGCCCTCGGTGCTTGTGCGGCTACTGTACCCGCGGGGCAGCCGATAGTCGCTCAGACGAGGGTGAAAAAAACCAAGCAGCGTCAGCAAGAAAAGGGCGCCCGACTGTTGCCAGCTGACAGTCCGACAGGACCCCATCAATCGCACACTTCGGGCAGACAGTTGCACAGATATGTCTACGTTGTTCGCAAGAGGGGCGTACCCGAAATTCAGACGTGGGCGATGGCCGAGGAGAATTTGTTGCGTACTACTGTTTCCTGCTACAGATGTCGGCGATGAAGGAGGCGACCGCAGCATTCGAGCACGCTATCAGGCTCAACGAAAGGTATGGAGTTCTAGGCTTCTGAAGGTACTTTCGTAAGACCTTGTCTTCCCTAGGAAATGAGAAATGCCGGCGCTGACCTAATATGGTGACTGAAAGGATACAGAAATTCAGATGCTGCTATTCGTTTTGGTTGCCGTCCGATAGGATAGGATAGCGCGTTTCTACCCGCGGTTGCGTCGGTTCCCGGTGCCACTTCGGCGGCATTCTATCCTCCGTTCTGTTCCCTTGTATCAGTTCCTTGTTACGTCTTGTTCTCTCTCTTGTCGGCAGGTGCTGCGGTACTGTGCTCAGAGTCCAGTGTGGGTAGTGGTACGGTGGCGTTTTGTTTACACTCTCCGTCACTGCTGCTGCGGAACCGCTCACTCAGGAGACAGCTTTTGTCCCGTCGCGGACGAGCTTTGCTTCTGGGTTTCTGAGGCCCAACGGAACGCTGTTCCGAGGTCCGTACCGCTGCTGTATCGACAGACCACCAGGTTTCTCCTCAGAGTTGTGGTGGGCCAAGGCTGACTGCCTCGCTGGGCTCCTGGTGTTCGCTGTTCCGCGTTGTGAAGAGGCCGTACACCTTGGAATTGTCTAGACTCTTTGCACTTCATTACTCGATGCAGTGAGACGCGTTGCTGAGCACCGACCCTCTGACGTACGCAGTTTCGTTGTTGTCTCTCCACGGTTGGCGTTTTTAGTTTATGCAACTGGACAGCATGTGCTTCTCGAGTATCGGCTGGCAGCCCCCTGTTGTTTTTGACGATGAAGTGTTGTTCGCCTGAACTTGAAAGCGTGCCCGTGCGTCAGGTGCCTCTCCTTCCCTGTTCCTTTCTATCGTGCAGAGATGTTACTGCCCTGAGCGTTTTGGCGATGCTTCTCATGGACGAGTTCGCTGAAGAGGAGGAGGAAAAGCTCAGAGTGCTTGAAGAGCAGGAAGAAGAGGTCGTCTGTGAGTTGGTAGTTACGTGCAGCCGTGGCGTGTCAGCGGGTTTCCGTTTGCTATTGTAGCCGACTCCCTGCGCTCACTAGGGGCGCAAGGCAGGTCGTGGAGAGCTGTCTTGTTGTCTTAGTGGCCTTTTCTCTCCCACAAGTTTCACATTAGGATCTCCTTTGGCACTTGAATGCCCTGGCTTAGAGACGTGTTGGAATTAATGTACACAGTCCGTGTGCTAGCACTGTCGAAATGGAAGTACCGAGAGAGAGCGCCTTCTCTCCCCGAGCATGTGTGTCAGTCAGGCGCTGCATTTGTCAAGTTTCTGCATAGCTAGCGGGACGTGTAGGCAGACCTGTATGCGCACCCTCTTCCGCCGTTTTGCTGTGCTTACCGTACACAGTGCCGACAGACGAGGATCGTCTGAAACATCTGCGCGAAGGGACGGAAAGATGCGTCATGATGCTGAGGAAGTGCTTGGAGATTGACGGAAACAACATTCTCGCACAGCTCCATCTAGCACAGGTCGGCTTGCCTTGTTTATAGTAGTATTCCATTGTTTCTCGTTCATTTTTTGTAAGGACGTAACCGTGGCGGTTCTTTACCGCTGGAGATGCTTTGCTTCGAGAAACCGGACTGGAGGGCGCAGAGATCTCCAGCATCTTTATTCTGTCTGCACGAAGTAGCGCGCCTACTTGTGCTTTCTGTGGGGCTCTCACCGCAGGCGGCTGTTTTCCGCTTGTGCTCCCAGAGACTAAGCGCGGTGGGGAAGTGAGAGTCTGTTGCTTGGCGGGTGACCCCAGGACCATCTCGCCTCAGCAGTTTGCGGTACCTTATTGCTCTTTAGGCACTGACCTCGGGGGAGGTAGCGTGACAAGAGACTCTCACTCTATAGCGCGATCAGAGTGTAGCGCGACGGAATACTTCTGTTTAGCTCGAAATGATACATTGTAAATTCTCTCCGTCAGATGTGCCCGTTCTTGGCTCCGTGCGTGTGAGCCGTTCGCAAAGCGCACAACCGGCTATTAGTGCCGTAAGGTGGTGGTTTGGTGCATTCCATGCCGATCATACAGACGGATACAGATTGCAGGAACCTGGCAACAGGAGTAAGCTCTCTATGGTGGTAGTGCGACACAGAGTGTGTCTGACACAAAAAACTACCTTATCTTACCGCCTGCGTCAAGGGGAACTTTCTGTTGGAATACGGCCCCACATGCACGTGTGCCAGTGTCTCTCGGGTCTGCTCAGGTGTATATGTATCGCGAGGAGTGGGAACGGTGTGAGGAAATTTTCGAGGCCTTGCTGAAGGAGAATGCCGACGACACCCATATTCTCAACAATCTCGGTAGGCTTTCGTGAGAGGAGGCACTGTAGTTTGTCGCATAGAGTTGTGTCCAAGGCGGGGCTTCGTCTCTAGCCGTGCGCACGTGTCTGGAGGTGATGTCAGGCGGAAGGCACGTTCACACAGAAATCACAGGTGTATGTGTCTGTACGTCGCCGGTGCGTCCGCGTTTGGAGGAAGGGTCTTTCTCTTCCTGAAAGCAGTAGAAAGTAATCAAAAGCATTCTTGTTTTTGTTTTTAGAGTGCACGGTACTGGCCAACTTACGATTGCGCGGAGCGCGCTCTGAGAGGGGTAGAGCATCCGGGGCCTGCTTCGCCAGTCCCGGCTGATGTGAAAGTGGGTTTCGTTGTGGAAGACAATACCAACATTAGCTCGCTGCCGGTCCGTTACATGGGACTGCCACCTGGGAACGCGCAGGTGGCCGAGCTGTCGTGAACTTCTCATTCATTCTTGTTCCGCTGTCATGGCATACCACTCGCTACCGACGGACAGTTATCCAGGGTGAGCGCGCGGACCGGCGACGGTTTTGCACCAGGTTAGGTTAGTGCGTGCTGTCCAGTCGTTCCTCCGACCGTTGAAGTTCTGCTTGGCCTCCGCGCATCAGGGGGGCGCGGAAACCGCGTTCCCCAAAGAAGTCTTTGATCTCTGGTCTTCTTCCAGATTCCGGCTACAGCATAGGTGCAGCTGCACTCTCTTTTTTCTATGCAGGCCAAGTTGCGCTGCACAAAGGTGACACGCAGGGAGCGCGTAGGCTTCTCGGAAGGGTTCTTGAAATTAATCCGAAAGACGAGCTGGCCCACATGCACATGTGCGAGCTCCTATGCAAAGACAATGAACCGACGGTAGGGTTTTCGCGTGCCCACCTGGCGTGCCATGAAGATGGGAGTAATTGCAATGAGACACCTCTGTGTGTGTGCTTAGATTCGGCTGTCGTGTTCCTGGGTCGTGTGTAACGTCTTACTAGGACATGGGAATCAGTCTGCATGATATGTGACCATGCTGGCGCGTGTAGATGAGGAAAGCAGCCACCCCGAGTTGTCTTGCCGCAGGCCGCGCTCAAGGCGTTGCTAGTTCGCCACTGGAATACATACAGCTCACCCGAAGAAAAGCGGGCCAACCCAGTTTGTCCAAGCTCGTCCTCGTGTTCCTGTGTTGGCTGGCGGTGTCTGGGCGCCCTCCGAAAGCTGCACATCGACGCTTGGAGCACGACGGTTGTTTTGTAGAACTTCCGACCCCCTTCCCCCAAAGGAACCGCGGGTTCAGGTTTCCTCTTCCGAGTTCTACCACATGCCACTGACTAGCGAGCCTGAATGTCCTGTTGTTACTCAGTCATCCACCTCTGCTTTCTGTCGTGCTTTTTGCTTGTAATTCATGCTTTGATGCGACAACGAGTCGTTGACAGCTCGTTGATCGGTCGCCTGGTCCGTTGTGTCTGTGCAGCTTGCCCTGGAGCACTTCAAACTCTGCTGCGAGTCCTCGCCTGACAGCGTTTCCTTGCATGCGACATGCGGGCTTCCACTGTGTGAGGTGGGGAAGGAGAAGGAAGTTATCGCGGCGTATACAGACTTCATAAAAAAGCACCCCGGCAGCGCCGCAGCCCGGGCCTTCAAGAGATCTTTGGGTACGAAAGTGAGGGTTTCGACTGCTGCAGCAGTAGTAAACACTGCTCATGGGTTTGGTTGTGTTTTTCTCCCCGATTAGCATCTACCCGGCTTTACGTGATTGTGAGTGAAGCCGCCGGGAAGAGCTTGATCCGATGCCTATCATACGGACGGGAATTGCTTTTCACCTGTCTTCGACATCATGCTCTTCGTGAAACGCTAAAAGGGGTAGAGGAGGGTCAGATGCTAGCTAGCATCTTGAGACGTATAGCAGCAGCTGTGTACTTCGGTGAAACTCCGCAACTTGTTAGTGAGCAGTGAGCCCAGCCAACCGAGATCGCGAGGAACGTTCTTTGAGAGAGCAGAGAACGGGTGTGTGAGCACAGAGCTGCAACGTCAGGGTCTAAACTAATCAGCGTTACGGGTGTAGCGCGGGTTCAGCAGGGGTGCGCGTGAGCAGAACACTGAATCGCCCGTGGCTCTTGAGTCACTGCCGAGCCAGTTAGTGCTCCACACTCTTCTTGAGGTATTGGGGCACATCGCCGACCCCCGGGAACTTGCCGGAGCGGGAGGTGCACGTGTGCACCAATGCTCGTTAACATCCGGGCACTCTCCGATAAGCAGGGAAGAACTCACTCGCTGTTTTTGTTTTTGTAGGAAGCATCGGAGAAGACGTCGGCTTTTTCGAGTCTACTACAATCGTTATCTTCATTGTTCTGGTAAGGTCGCGAGTGCTGGAGAGACCTGTATTTACCGGTCTCTTTCACTCCCGAAAGCGGTGCCTTCGGTGGCGATCAGATACAGGCGTCTCGGGGGAGGGCGAGTGCCTGATGTCGTCTTTTTATCGCACATCGTGCAAAAGCGCTTACGAAAAAACGTCATAAAGCTCAGGGTGGCACTGTCATGACATTCGGTGGCGGAGACAGGCTCGCTACCACGCTTCGCTCTTTGCTGCAGGGTGGCATTTTCGAGGCTGAAGGGGTGTACGCGGTCGGCGTGTCACAAGCTGGCCGACTGGCTCTCAGCATTGTTGATCGCTCACACCTCTGAAAGTGTCTGGGCTTCTTGCCTGGTCAAGTGGTACCCCTGAGTGCGCTCTCAAAGCTGTTGCTGATGTTTCCATGGTTCCTTGACGTCCGGCCCTCGTGCAGGAGCTTAGAGCACATGTGAGCTTTCGTATGCCAGCGGCGGTACCGCCCACTCTCCAGCCCTTGGACACAAGTGTCCAAGGGCTGGAGAGTGGGCGGTGCTTGTGTCCTTTTGTGGCCAGTCGTGTGTTCTGATCTGCGGCCGACCTTGCCTTCCCCTGAACGCGTTGTGAGCTGCCTTTCTGCAAGAGTAACGTTGCTCTGCCTCGGCACTTGTGTCTTTACAGCCAATCGTCCTCCTGATTGTTCTTCTTCTAGCGTGCGCGCACTTCTTTTCCGTCTGGCCTGCCTCGGATGCCTCTCAGCAGAGCTCCCCCTCACGGGCTGTCTCATACTCCGACCACTCCGAGTTGTAGACGTTTAAACTCCAGGGATTGACAAGTGGTGTATACACTGCTACTCAATCTCTAGAGCTGGAACGAGGCTCTGTTTTAGCGAGGTCTCCCTCGCTCGCGGCCCGCGCCGCTCGGGATTGTTTATACGTACGACCTGCGTACGCGCCGGCGTGTACACAGGTCGTGCTTATGAACACATTGACTGGCGCGGCAGGGAAGTGGTGCTTTCTTCGTGAAGACTGGTGGTCCCCCGTTTTGTTTGGTTTCATCAATCTGTTGACAGTGGTGCGGCAGAGAAGGTATCTGATTAACCTCGTGATGTGTCCCTGGCTCAGATGTTTCCAGCTCACCGCCTCTCCGAACTGCTTCCGAAGTGACAGGCAGTTTTTTCGGCGCGTCCTACCCTCTTGGTGGATTCACGAAGTGGAACCGGTCTCTGTCACATGCGTCCCTTGTGTACGTGTAGTTGGGTCTTTCCCGTACGAGACTTAGACCACGCCAGGACAGAAAGCGATTACCCGCTGCGTCGAGGAGACATCCGCAAAATCAAGCAAGGTTCCCCAAGGGAGGCTGTATCTAGCTTTTGTGTAATCCGGGCATCACTTCATGCGCCGCTCGAGTTACCTAACCCCCCGTCTCATGCATGTGTGGGAAGCGAGCAGAACTGCGCGTTTTCCGGCGCATTCACGCTTGAGCATGAGCGGCCGTGTCTTGTTTGAAGAACTGCCTTAGCTAAAACTGTCAGTGCCCTTACGCCGCATCGTGTTTCCGCGGATGCACGTCGGACGACTTCGACGTTGCCCGCGTTTCCGAGCCTGTGGCAGGCGTGTCCCTATCTTTCGCTGGTAGACTCCAGCCACCTCCGCGGATATCAGGGATTTCGGGTGTGCCGACTTCATCAGGGCGCTCGAATTGCTCGCGCCTCTGTGGTGGCGTGCTGACGCGTTTCCTCCGGAAGATCCAATGCAGTGCGGGTCGTGCCATGTCGTTAATTGTGGTCTTATGCAATCATCCTAGCCGTCTGTCTGCACTGGTAGATTTGCCAAGTGCGAGAACTCTCTGCAGTTTCCTGGGCCATCCTGCCGGCGTTTTTAACGTGGAGCGTGATTGAAAGTTCAGATGTACTGTTGAGCCAGTTGTTTTGCTCCTTGTCCGCGGTGTGTTCATTTGTATTTACCTGAATCGGACCGTGCGCACGTGTCAGGGCCGGGTGTCAGGCCTTCCGGGAACTCTATACAGGTTTTTTGCTCTGGCGGGAGGTGAAATCAGGTTTTTGTGGCCAGCGCGCTGGAACTAGACGCATCTCGGGAGAGGTGCTCAGGCAACTCTTATGCGCATACGGAGTGAAGTAGGCGCACGTCCTTTGCGGACGGGTTTCGAAACGCTACAGGACAGCAAGAAGTAAGAGGTATTCAGGAAAAACGAGAGTCCCCTAACTGTCCGTGGAAAGTTCAAACCTTGTCCTCTGACGTAACTTAGAGTTTAGGGTTTAGCATCGCCGCAGCGAATCATCAGACTGTGGAAGCAAAGACGTCAGACGCAGCGGGATGAGGCGTGTGATGGGACCCGGAGACCCAGAAAAGCATTCTCGCACTAGTCCGATTGCAGAAAGGACATACCAATTGCGGCGCCTTTGGAGGCAGTTGGAGCAGGCCGTCGCCTGTTTCGAAAAAGCAGACCGGCCCGTACGGTCGCATCATCTGCAGAACTCTTTCACCGCGGCAGGAGCGTGTTGAGCGTGGTACAGGTCTACACTTCACTGTCGCATCTAGCCCTTCAAACAAAGTTGGTCTGGAGCGTTAGCACTTCCATGTAAGCGACACGAGCGTCTGAAAATCCTTGCTGGGTGTTGTCGAGAAGGAATCTCGACACAAGCACCTTCAGCAAGCGTGAAGTCGGACCCATAGTCGGGGAATATCAGTTAGCACGTTACGGTGAACTTCCGTGAAGGGCAACAACGAACGGACGCAAATCCTTCAGGCCCGCGTCAGAAGGCGTCCAGTAAGCACTGAGTCCGAAGGCCACAAAGGCACGACGATGTCCTAGGACGTCGGAACCGCGAGACAACGTTCAACGCTTGTATGCTGGTGCCTGGCTGCCTCTCTTTATGCGTCCCCTGTGTGCGCTTTTGCGACGTATGTACTCCGTGCCATTCAAAATTTTCCTCTTCCTATCTGAACACGACAATGCCTCCGGGAGGTACTTCAGGCGAACTGCGGTAGCGGGTGCGCACCTGTCGGCCTGCTCCGCTCTTCCACGCCTCCGCAGGCCTCGCAGAAAAGGAGTACATTCTGAAGACAAACTGTGGATGGAAGCACCGAAGACTCGTTCAGTCGAATATGGAAGAACTGCGGCAATGACAGAAGGAAGCGAAGTGTGGGGAAGCGAAAGAAGAGACGGGCCCATCCGCGAGTACATGTTGTGCTTGGCGAAAGCTGGGACGGGAGAAGGTGAAGGTTCTTCATCAAATGCTGCCCTCGTGCCAGTTCCTAAAAAAGAAACAAGCTGCCGGGACTGCTCTCCTGACTCGGGCAGCACAACACTGCTGAGAAGATCCCTCGAGGTGAAGAGGTGCGAATGTGCTTCAGTCTTAAAAGAAGATGTGGTGTTGTCCGTCGAACCGACGGGCGGCAGGATGTATACGCAAACAGAAGGGGAGAAAGGGGTGGGAAACGCGCCATGAACTGAAACCGACTGACGGTCAGCTACTAAGTACGACAGTCGTGCACCCCGACACCAGGCCGACCCACCGCAGAAGTCTGAGGCGAGTCTCCGGAATGCAGTAGCCATCCTGGTCGGCTCACTTTCGTATACCTGCATCTCGTTGTTTGTCCCCACGTGTAGTCACGCTGTCGCCAGAGCTTCTGGCTCAAAATGTTGACGATCCGGCGGGCATCCTCCCAACGCGTCACATCTAACTGCGGAAGTCACACCGTGAGGACGTCTTGACCTGGGAGAGTTTTCAAACACGCCTCGGATTGCGTCGGTCGTCCCGTGTAAAAGATGAGGACCGCAGACCATGAATTTCACGGTGAGATATCGCCGCGCGCAGGACCACGATCGGTACTTAGCAGCTTGGAGCAAGGCAACCCGACTGAGGGAAGCCTGCAGCAGCGCAACGCAGTCGAGCAAATATTTCCGGATCCATCATCTTATTGGTGCATTTCCAGTTCGTCGTGCTGCATCACATATCACTTGGTACATGCGCCAAGGACGGGAGATCCGTGTGAAGGCAGAAATCTGCAGCAAAGGGATCCTGGGAGGGGCAAGCGAACGCAGCAGCCGTCTGTTTTGAGCAGACTGAGCGCCAGCTGTCGCCTTGGAGCCACTTCAGCGGTGACTATATGAAGGATGTTCATGTAATACAAGGGTGGCTACGCGGAGTGAAGTCGCACATCCGCGGTTTCCGCTTCAGCTTTCTCGCGCTTGACTTCTCCGCCCGTAGTCATGCATGCGCATCGAGACGGCTTGTCAACACCTCGCGTTATCAGTTGGGAGACGTTCCGCTGTTACCGCATCTGAACCACACGATTGCTTACACTCATTTGCGTTGTCCTTGGCTTCTATACTGAAGCCAGCGCGCAGGCTCCTGGGCACTGTCATGGAATATGCTGGGACTGTTCTTCTCGTGGACCGGTCACCGCCAAAACCAAGCGCCTTTTCTCCCCACCTCTCCGAACACGGGAGCTCACGGGCTCGCTGTCCTCCGTTTAGTTACCTTTACTTCCCATCTGCGACAGACGTCAAACGGTCGGCTCTTCGCTCCACTTTTGCAGCACGAGGGCCCACCGCCTTGTGACTTGGGAACGTGGTGTGCTGCGGTACTTAGGCTAGTATTCGGTAAGATTGCTGGGCTGACTTGTCTTCGACGTTAGACTTTTTCCCAAGGTGTACGTGTTCAGAGGAGAACTGTGCCGGCATCCGAGAGCCCTCCAGCTGCACAGCCCGTGTCCAGCTCTTGTCAATTCTTCTTTGTCTGGCGGTGCCGTGCTGGGCAAGTTCTTAGGGGGGCGCACGTTCTTCCTTGCAGAATTTTGAGCGCAATGAACGTGGGAGAGAAGTGCGCAGCTACTGTCTCATCAGCGAGGACAGCAGGTGGCGCATCCAGTGTCGTGGTTCCGCAGTGCGCCTGCAGTTGTCTGGACTTTATGGAACACAACGTCAGACGCAGTTTATGCGAATGCCGGCTGGCCTGTGAGAAAAGGCAATGGCGACCTCAGCAGTTGTAGACGCGAACCAGCTTGTGGTACTCCTTCTCACACAGCCAAGGTGACGTATTCTGTGGACTGGAGTGGCTGCTCTTCTCCACCCTCCGGTCTACCTCTCCGTAGCTTGTTTGTTGGCTGAGCCGGCTTTCCTTAATCGAGCTCTTCCCTGATTCGGTTGTCGCCCCGGTCTTTTGGCAGCTCGCGTCTCGGTTCTATATTGACGTCAGACTTAGAGCGGAACCGTTCTTCACCGCCGCACATGAAGAATTAGCGACACTGTGCTTGGCAAAGCGGCGTCAGCCGTGCGGCTGGTGCACGGGTACGGCCCCGGTGGGATGCCGGTTTGCCCTACACTATGCATGTCAAATTTGCCGACATACCGACTCAGGGCGCTACGGCCTGGCAGACTTAAAAGAATGCTCTTCAAACCGGGAGGGCGGGTTGGAATCCTTTGTGTTTATTCGCGACAACAGTCAGAACGCTCCGTAGTTACGGAGTAAGCGCGCTCCCCAGGGTTGCTAACGCTTCCGGGTCGACGTTACCCACAGCGGGACGTTGGCGGAGGCGTCCAGGTGTTGAGGCAACAGTTTTTTCTATCAGCCGGGGTTCTCGGGCTGCGGTCGACTCAAGAACCGTTCCCCTTTTCAGGCTGCAGATGGAATGACCAAGATGTTTGCGACTCTGCCTTTGCCTAGGAAAGCGAGTCGCCTTGATTTTGTCCGGACTGGACTGCAAAAATTCCTCTTGCTCTTCCCAGGAGACAACATTGTCGTACTGTGTCAGTTCTGGGCCACCAGCAAGCTCAGCACTGCCTGGGGCGAAACTGCATCTGTCATATCCTTCGGTGGAGTCTTCCTCTGGCGGCGACCGGCCCTCTAGCTCTGCGTCGATGTGCTTGCGGTGTTTCAAGACTAGGACGCCTGGATACAACAAGCTTCGTACAGTCTTCCAGCTTCTAGCAGTGCCAGGGGAAAACCTGCTTCAGCTGGCTTTCCCTCCTGTCTGGCTACCGTCGGACGGAACTCTCGGTTCTCAAGGCTCAATTGAGCATTTCTTGGTCTTCACGGAGCTTTGCTCCGGTTCCTTTCCCCTTTGCAATGCTGCACGCCGCGTCATTCTAAGCCTAGTTACAGTCTCCTTTTTTCCAGTCACTCAGTCTTCTCGTGTTCCAGACGTCTGCGTGTACCGAATCTGCATTCGTTTGACTAGGCTATCTGCTTTCCTGTCAACCTTTTTACTCGAAGTCTCTCTTGGCCGTCCTGCGTACAATCAGAGTGCGGCATCCGGTATCTCATCTTTCTCTCCTTTCTTCTCTATCTCTAGTGTCCGCAGTCTTTCCCGGCTGCGCATTTACTCTCCGTGGTGCCTCTTGCAGCCCAACTCTGGCTTCATCAGAAGGGTGTCCGAAAGGTAGGAGAAGGCAATCAAGGGCTGGAGTTCGACCTTTGCCGAGTCCATACGGCGCTGACGTTGCTTTCAGCTTTGTACAGTCGAGACAGTAGACCCTTGTCACTTCAGGGGCACTTCTCCCTCAGCCAGAGCCCTAGATCTCGGAGAATCGCTGACTTGCCATCACCATTCTCAGTTCGCTACGCATTTGACAGGTCCCGCCACTGACTACCTCTTTTCTTCTCCGGTTCCACACGGGGCTTCGCAGTAAAAGCTCATCTCCGTGGGGCTTGGGAGCTAAAGTGCTCACCTGGGATAACGGATTAGGCGCCCAGCCAGCTTTATTGGATCTCGCTCGCTGCGACCGTAAAGACTCTGTGCCGGGCAGGTTGCAAGCGGGCTCGACTGAAGAACGAGAGTCAAGGCCCTGGTTTCATTAAGTCTCCCCGTTGTTGTCTGGGAACTTTCTTCTCCGACAAGGTGCCAGCACTGTTCAAGCGTGGAACAGCGGACTGCCAGAATCCTCGTCCCCTTCGTCCCCGCCGAGAACGGCCCAGCGAAGGACGAGGACGAGGAGTGTGCTTTGATTTCTCCGGGGGAATAGGGCGGGTGGGTGAACTAGACGGACTGCTCTGTTGTTGGCTGTGCGCCTGGCGCGACATTCTCCCAGTGGAAGAAGTTCGACACTCCCGAATTTCAAGATGTTAAGTATTGAACAGTAAGTAGATCCTACGCAAGATCGTTTCTGGGGGGCGGGGTCGCAGCCGAGCCAGTAGCTGTGTTTCTCGGGACAATTTGACTGCCGGCTCTTAGTGTGCCTTTTCAAAGATTAGCATCCAGTTCCGGGTAACGCCAGCTCAGGACAGGAGATGCGGCCGGCGGTAGGATCGTTTCGTCTGTGTAACTGTAGGCGGTACGAGTTCGTCTCCGAGTGCCTGTCGCCGCCGCATTCCGACATGCCATTGCAGTGCGGAGGATCCTTGCACGGGGGTGAAGGCCAGTACATTAAACTGGCTCTACCACCGTCCGCTGCCTGAACCCGAAACTCAGACGCTTCTGGCGGTATAGTGCGTGTTCGCGGGTCCATGTCTACTGTCCTACTGTGAGAATATTGCTTTCTCTCGTCTGTAGTCGTATTTTCGGAGTCGGCCATTACTACGCTCTCCACCTGGCAACTGTTAGATGCTGCGTGCTCTCCCGTCCCACAGGCTGCACGCACGCACGTGTGCAGAATTGGTAAGCATGTGCAGGGAACTTGGAGTTGCACACTCGGGGAGACGGAAGCAGCTGCTGGTGCAGGCGCTCTTCGACTATCAGCGGTGAGCTTTCTTTTTTTTGGGAATGCCCTGCATCGCCTTCACACTTTGTAGTTGCTCTGTTGGCGGCCGGTTGATTCGCCGGTCTGAAGAGAGCATTTCAGCTCGCCGTTCTTCGAAGAGAAGAAGCGGAATAATCCATGACTCTAGAAAGGAAACGTTGCGGAGTATTGCAGGAGGAATTGAGCGCTTGCCTAACGGTACTGGGCTTTAAGGAAGAATACTCAAGAATCCAGGTGACGCCCCAGTTCGTCATTGCTGGTGTCGTGGTCGTGAGGTCCCTACTTCGAGGTGTACATCGTCATGGTTACTGGTTGGACTAAACCGAGGCTCCTCATTGGAATGTTCTTCCGGTGAAGCCGTTATGCCGTACCTCCCGTCAGCTCCAATAGTGTCGTTGTCTGGGCGAGCCAAGAGGGTGTTCAGGGTGCTCCGAGCATTCGTAACGAAAGATGCCTTTTCTGCTGCTAGCACGTACTCAAAGTAGGACCAACGGGTCTGAGAGACCTCTATTACCTGCCTAGGCTGTTTTACTTCTGAAACACTTGTAAAGGGCGTCCGTGCTGATTTGGTGTCGGGATTTTCCGTGTTGGTTCTCAAGTCACGAAATGGATTTTGTCTTTGTTTCTTTACGCTGTGCTACGTTGTCAGGCAGCACGGCCCTATCCCACCCCAAGTCGTCAGTCGTGCCACTGCACGTGGAGCCCCTGCGAACGGCGGATCACGGTTCCAGCCTGCTGGCCTCCTTCAGGCACAACACTCGCCTCAAGCTTTGCAGCATGTAGCGACCACACGTAGGTCCACCGTCTTTCTCTCCACTGTGCCTGCGTCTCTTCGTAGCGGCTCAGTCTGTATGTCGGGGGTGGAATCATTGGTTATCTCCAGGCTCAAGTGTTGGGTAACAAGCCTGGAACGCCGAGCGTTTGAGTCGATTCTGCATGGATTGCGGGGTGTGCAATGCATTACAAGCGCGCGGTTTCGTCCGGGTTGGGTGCATAAAGCGCCACTCATGCATTTGTTGAGAACTGCGCACAGCGTCAAGTCGTCGCTACTGTGTCCCGTCCACGGTGTAGTATGCTGTCTGGTAAGGCAGCCGGGCGTAAGCAAAGGATTGACAAGCTCGCAGTTTTGGTTGTCCCTGTGTCATGTATTCGGTCCTGGTTGCTCTGACTTTCTGTTTCATTGCAGTTCCGTGGTAGGAAGGTCTTCTGCTTGTGATGAACTAGCGTGTCCTGCCGCAGTATCCTAGTTGGCTCAGTTCGCCTGTCTGGCTTCAATTGCCCTCTCATGTCGACAGTGTCTCAGCTTCGCTCGTGTGGCGTCGGGCTCGGGCATGTCTATACCCAGCACGGGCACTGTCTGGTCACCACCGTTATCGAGCCGCTTGCTCCACAGCTGTGGCACGGGCACCGGCTGTTTTTCGACCTAACTACCTTCGTTTTTTTCTTGTCTCTTACAGATCCGGCCCGAGGAGCTGCCTCTATAAACCCCTATAACCCATCTGCGCCCGGTTACAGTCTCCCTCAGTCTCTTGCATATACTCCTCAGAATCTTGGGAACGCATACCGTCAGCCTGTCACCACTTTTGGTCCAGCCGAGCACCACGAGGCGTTGTTAGCGGCCTCGGCAGCGGCTCAGAACACTAGCCGCAGGGCAGGCACCTTGGCCGCCGGCCCCATTAGAAGTGGAGGCATCGGCATTTCGAGCCTTCCTGGGTCGTCGGCACCCGGTGCCACAGGAGGAACGCCTTCTAGCGCCCCAGGGACAGGATTGGGGGGGCCACCCGAGAAGGGGTCCGGACCGGCAGGAATGTTTGGGCAGTGTCTTTGCCACGGAGCTGTGGGGCAACCTTCATCCAGAAAAGGCCATGTTTCCGCCCTAAACTGCATCCGATGCGGGGGACTGAATGTAAGCTACACTCGTGTCACGTCTCGGGAGGACCGCTCAATGTGGAGCTTTTGCGGAATGGCCCCCGAGAGGCCTTCTGCCCGGCGAACATCGACTGACGAAAGAGTGAAGATGGTACCGTCTCTCGAGAGTCCGTTGCAGCGTAGATTCTTCGAAGACTAAGGCGATCCTGTGGCCATCGAACGGTCGCATGTCGCTCTGTAGTAGCGTAGGGCCTGAGTATCTTCCGTGTTTTGCTTTCCTTGCGTGTGTGCGTGGACTTGAGGAGCTTGGCGGTCCGTGGGTACCGTGTTGCGTGGTTGGGGCGTCCGCTGCAGACGGCACCCGGACATGGATTTACAAAAGGACGTGTCAGAGAGAACAGCTCATCATGTTCGGGAAGCCGGCTCTTCTTGCGTGTTTGTGCAGCATATGGCGTGTTACCCTGCGGGATACAACCCGCAGAACTTCGTCTGTTCGATGTGCAGAATGAAGCGGTTGGATCCGTTTTACCCAGTGGTAAGTCTGGTGGAGAGGGGGTTCAAGCGTCGACAGTGCACTCGCCGGGGACTCTGTTTTCTCAGCGCCTGCCTGTGAGGTCCTGGCAATGCTCTTAACCTCTGCGGCTGCGCGCGCACTGAGAAATCGAAGGCTGCCGGGTCTCATACTCTAGTGAGCCTGTAAGCGGCTCATTACCATTGTAACACACGCAGCGCAGCAGCGCACGCTTTGACGGGGAAGAACTGTTTGAAGCTGTCGTGCGTGAGAGCGCCCTCAAACTTCACTAAGGAGTTGCGGCCTCTTCCACCGCTGTTGAAGCTCAGTCCTCGTGTGTTCTGGCATTTTCCTGGGTGACCGAAGAGAAGGTAGCAGTGTAGAGCGCGGTCTGCAGTGCTAGCTGTGAACGGCTCTGTCCGGTTGCGTGTCCACGCCGGAGTAACTTGAGACAGCGGCCAGGCTCCGAGCTTGTGTCTGCGCCGAATCCGTAACCAAGTCTGTAATTATCGGGCTATCTGTGTCTGCATGGTGCGCGCGAGAACCTGTCCCAACCCCCCTTCGGGGCCTGCCCAACTTGTCATCGTGGTCAATTTTCTCAAAGTTCTGCAGGCCTCCGGGGATGATATCCTTTTGCCTCGCGAGGAATTTTGTGTTCTTTCGCTTTCCGACACGTTTCGGGCTGGTGTGTTGGCTGACTTCCTCGATGTTGGTCTCGTCTCTACTTGGACAAAAAACTTGTCTGTGTTGGCCTCTTGCTTTTGCCGCCTCAGAAAGAAGTACTGTGGGACGCCAGGCTGGAAGTCAGTCACTATGTCTTCGAGCTGAATGCCCAGAATTTACGCAAGTGGCGCGCGGAAGGAAAGGAGGTTGTTGTCCGATGCATGCAGGTCGACCTGCAGCCTCTCTATCAGAGCTGGCCCAAGTCTATCAACATCATTGTCAACGGGCGGGTAAAGAAGTTGTTCCTCTTACAAGGCACTTCTTCTTTTCTCTCGTGTAGACTTGTAGCGGTACCATGTGGAAGCATGTGTTTGCGCCTTACTCACGCCCAGCTACAAAGGAACAGCGGGAGACCAGAGGGGCTCTGGCTTTCTGGATGCGCGACTTTTCTTTTTGTAGACATACCTGGCTCTTGCAGCCTGCAGCTGCTCTCTTTCGGGGGTGCCAGTGGCTTCATTCTGTCATCCGGGGCCTATCTGGACTCTACGACAGAAGGGAACCCGTGTTTCCACGGATTCCCTTCTGTCGTAGACAACTCACTAAGGCACCTAATGTCGTTTGCACATGGGATTCGTGGCTGAGGACGTGGGCAGATAGAGAGTTGCAGAGGCTGGTGGTTTCTCTGAATGCGCTTCTCGTATGCGCGCTGCTACGTTGCGCCGTCATGTGTGGGGGCGGCTCGTGAAGTGTCGCACGCAAGTTACTGCAGGCGCATGCAACCATCTCAGTTCATGGCTTGCAAAAGAACCCTCTCGTGCCTGTCGGTACTTTTTACTTGCCGTCTTCTTGTAATTTCCTGTGCTCACCGTATGGGTTTGGCGTTTAGACTGAGGAATCGGTAGCGGCCCCGTCATGGGAGCATAAGCGCAGGGACATGCCCATCCCGGTGAGTTTTGAAACAACGCGCAACACGCAGCTCTGATGAGCGTTCCGTGTCTTGCGATTGCGTGTCGGGCGCATGCACGGTTCCATTCCAGGGAATTCTCTGTCGTTTACATCGCGAGGGTCGGCTGCAGACGCTGGGGGGCCCTATGCCGATCTCGACGGACCATCGTTCGGCGCAGAGTGCTTTGGGCCTTCGGCATTCCAGGATTTGACAAGAACTGGGCAGTTCAATGAGCTATAACCGCGCCTCGGAAACCCCTTATAAGCTCAAAAGAGGGATTCATAGAAGCTGAGTATTGCAGGGTCGGTATCCCGTGCTAGTAGCCTTACCTGAAACTGCACTTGGTGTCTAAATTGCGTTGTCTTGCAGATCACACAGTACTTGAAGAATAGCCGGAACCGGATCGAGTTTACGTGGACCAATTTCGAGGACCCGAAAATCTTCCACTTGGCAGTCCTCCTTTGCGACACAAGGACACCTGACTTCCTCTCGGTGAGTGTTCTTCAGTGTGTCTGGCCGCTCGCGGTGTCTACAAGTGACGGAGGCGGGGTTCCTCTGCCTGTGTATAGTTCCATATAGCTGTAGAACCGGCATGTTTTCACGCGGTACTCAAGTGGGGAGTTGCGGCGGCGCGGGGCCGGACAGGGGACAGGAGCGGCGCTGGCATTACACGCGCACAGTCCTGCCGATGCGCTTCGATGGCCGGACAATTTTTTCTGGTTTTTCTGGCAGCTTATATTCTGATACGCGTGCTTGCGACTGCGGCGTCTCCGATGGCATGTTGCAGGAGGAAGTCTGGAAGCAAGGCCGACTTCAGGAGCCGGAGGCTCGTCAAAGAGTGCTGGACATCATCAACAATCGCCGTGGCCAGAGTGCTTCAAGTAAAAGCAGCGGATCAGGAAGCGATTCAGAAGAAGAGGAGGTCATGTGTCTCGAGGTCACTCGCCGAATCAAGCTTGTCTGCCCAGTCACTTTTACTCGGTGCGTCTAGTGGGGCTGCGCGGAGTTCGTTGTAGCGCCTCTTGCGACCCATTGTTGTGGCCGGCATGTGGACGTGGCAACACACACAAGGGGCTGTTCTTTGGTCAGACTGTGGGCCTGCTTCTCTCCGCTGGGCCTGTGGTTGTGCTGGTAGTGTACCCGCTACGTTTGCGTGGGTAGCGGAACACTTCAGTCTACAGAGCGAGGGGAGAAAGTCACCTGGCCGCAACGGCGCACCGGGAGGCAATCGTTCGAGGAGCGTCTTGTTCTTTTTCGGCAGCCTCGAAGTCTGCACGGACCAGGACTCCCGTTCTTGCCAGAGTGAAGCGCTGGCGGTAGTCTGGGGGAATCTTCTTGGCTCGGACAGGTCATTAGCAGCTCAGGCTCGCCGGCTTGCAGACTCTAACCGAAAACAGCGAGAGGTGCTGGAGTTTTCTAAAGTGATAGATGTGCAATCTCGATTACGTCCCTTGGTCATGTTTGCGACGACGTAGCAAATAGTGCTGCGTGTGCTGCCACGTTGTGCGGCAGTCGATTACGTCACAAACCGTGAATCTCGTGAGTGAGAGTCGGGGGTAGGTCTTCAGGGAAAACGGATAGCTGCGCAGTGAACTGTTGTCTTGCCTGGTGGTGTTCTCATTCTTTGCCAGTCCAAGGCTGACTACCTTCTCTCTTTTGTGGGTCCGTGCCGCCTCATCGCGGTGTTGGTTCCGCTTTTGCTTCTGCAGGATCGAAATCCCTTGTAGGGGCCGTTCATGTCTGCACCTACAGTGCTACGATTTGGCGGGATATTTGTTGGTCACGAAGAACACTAAGGCTTTCAACACGCGGTGGAAGTGTCCGGAATGCCACTTGTATGTGCGGCCCGATGAGCTAGTTATCGACGCCTTTGTCCAGAAGGTTCTGGCGGATACTGATGAGGATGCCACAGTCGTCGAACTGGAGCAGGTTAGCCGTGCCCTACCGCCTACACAGCACATACCCTACATGCACATAGTAGCAAAGCGGCGTCTGCGACCATAATGTGGTCACATGAGTTTAGTAGAGCCCTACTTTGGATTGCCTTCAGGGCTCGTTGTTGCGAGCAAAACAGAAGTCGTGTTCTACCATGGTCGCGGGAGACTGCGCTTACTGTGGTTATGAGTACGCACCTTGGTAAATACCGGCCGAGGTAGACACACTTACGATCCAGACGCCCAGAGTCTTTGAGTTTGCACTACGGGCTCATTACTTCAGGGGTGGTAGAGACGGAACGCTCATGCCAAGTGGGTAGTGCTATCCGTCAGAGCGGTGTATGGAGGTAAGAGCGCGGTACTTGGCTGACACCGGGGCAACTCGCGAGCATCCGGCCGAAAGAGTCCGGCCTTGTGTCGTGTATAGGCGGGAATGAAGGTTTGCCTGTGTCGCGTAGGATGCCTCATACCGCGTTGTCTCGGAGAAGGAGTTGACTGAGGAGTCGAAGCGCGCAGAGGAGCAGAGACAGCTGGCATCAGGGGAGGACCTGAGAGCTTTGGCGGCCGATGATCGACGTCTCAACGAAGGAGGAGTACGACATAGACACCCGTCTGTACTGGGCTGTTCTGTCTCCTTCCTTGAAGAATGAGTAGCACCGTTTAGTGAAGACGAGAGCCAGAGTTTCTACACAAAAACAAATCTTTGTTTATCCATTTTTTTTTATGTGGCTGGTAGCGGCTTTGGCTTGCCGGGTTACTGAGGAGACAGGTCACGCGAATAGCGATTGCTTCAGTCGGCATATTTCGTGAGGGGCTCCTTGCGAACCTGCCCCGAGTGTCTTCTCGTACCCCGGAGCAACGCAAAAATGGTAACGTGGCTCCGGTCTCGTGACGATGCTCTGGACACGCGTGCCATAACGCCTCAGGCAACCTGCAGTGCTCTGGGCAAGAGCACGCTAGAGCGCGAGCCGCTTCATTTCTGTGGATTCTCAAACGTTGCTGTTGCTTTGTTCCGCGGTGTTGACTTTTCATCCCGAACATGATTCTTCAAAGGCGGGGACATTACTCGACAGTAACTTCTCAGGTCAGTGTCAGGGATACTCGCATGGTGATTACAGCATTCAGGGACATTTTGGAGCAGCACTGCCCATCCAAAACCCAAGATCGGTGCAGCTCTATCACCAGTCTCAGGGCAGTTGAGAAGCAGCGGCGTTTTGTGGTGTGTTCGTGGCGTTCAGTCGCAGCCGGCCGAAGGCCCGCCTAGGAAGGCATTCGAAATCGTTGAGATGCGTAAGGGAGCGTCCAGTTTTCGATTGACTAGACGAGCATGTCTTCTCTCTTCACGGCTACTCTGTCGACTTAGCATTCCCGGGAGTGAAGTCGGCCGCGGGGTACCGGAGAGAGAGCCTCTATTCGTGGAGGCAAGCAGGCCTGACTTGCGTCAGGGCCTGTAAACAAGATGTTGATCGGGCCTAAGGGGGGTCGCCCGTTTCAGTTGTTTTATAGTAGCAAAACCAGTGTCGCGCGCCGGCACGGGTAGCCACTGGGTCTCCGTCCGTTCAGTGTGGGAGCCAACAAGTAACCTACCCGTGGCGGCCTGACGCGCGCTGCTGCTGGTCGGTCTCTCAAATGTTTGGCCGCTGTCTGTCTTTTTGTCTTGCAGTAAGCGACTCAGACGAAGATGCGGAGGCACAGGACTCATCTTCACTTTCGTCTCCTACGGGCGCTCGTGCTGGTATTTCTTCTGTGTCGCATGAAGGGCCCGTTGAAGCGGCGGAGTTTTCTGGGCCGCTTGGAGATCCGGCTGAAACAACAGAGTCTGCTGTCGTTGAACGCCCCGCTGAGGCGGCAGCCACATGTGCTGTGGCCTCCGTCTCTTGCGGGTCTTCACTCTCTCCTCCGCAGCCAGATATGCCGCAGCCAGATGCTAGGGAGGCAGATGATACTGCGCTTTCTCGTATGGTGCCACAGATTCAACAAGACAAGGAGCAACCGCCGGAGCCAACCGGAGAGCCGACAAGAGGATGCGAATCAGGGGCCCTCAGTACGGAGGCTGCACAGGAGGCGAACAGCGACGACGAAGGTGGGGAGCGAGCTCGAGCAGAGTTCGTGTTGCTCTGCTGTGAGACCCGACTCCAGGCACGGGCTCCTGGGGAGGCCGGTGGGGTTCTGTGCGTACAGTGTATTTCTTTCTGTCTAGTGGATGCACGGATGGGAACTCTCGGACGTCTGCGCGGCCAGTGTTTGGTCCGGTGGAAGTATTTCGGAAGTTGCCTCCGAAGTTTGTGTTCGTCGATCTGAACAGGTGCTTCTTTTTTCCTGGGGCGGATATGTGGCATATACTCAACGCCTAAGAGCCGTCTTTGTGTGGAAGTTCGTCTCTGTGATCAGGTTGTCTGCCACCGCAGAAGAGGGCTCGCCGCCTTGTCGTGCCCTCGCCGGGAGACTCCCCTCGGAGCTCACACGCCACGTCGCCCACAAGGACTCCTTCAGCAACCGAGAACTCAGGGTTGCTTTGTCGTCTGCCCCCCGAGGGCGTAAATCCGTTGCCCGGTGGCACTGGTAGATCTTCGTCGGGTCCTGGTCAGGCGAAAGAAGGAGACAATAGTTCCGTCACAGCCTTTGGCATCGCCGTAGGCGTTGATGGGCCTGGATCTAAAGGAAAATCAGTTGAACAGGACGACGTGGATATTCTAGTGGTGCTCTCCTCAGATGAGGACGCAGAGGAGAACACTGAGTTTGGTGCAGCTTTCCAGTCACAGTCTCCTACGGGTAGACCTGCCGAGCCTGCTATGAGTCGCGACACTGGAGACAAGAACGACATGTGCGGGTCTGACGCGGGCGGAGAGGAGGCGCATCACAACGCAAGCGGGGAAGACCGGAATTTTGAGAGATGGAGCGCAGGAGTGAAGGCGGGGAACCCTGCGGCTGCGTGTGTGTGTGAGTTCGGAAGGGGCGCGGTCGGGATTTCCACTTTCCTTGGTCTGCCTTGCTGTTCACCGGGGTGCACAGGGAGCGTCAGGCGCTTCACGGCTCACCTACATACTTGCGGATTTGCGGACTGTCCACCAGACTCTTCAGAAGCGCAAATTAACACAGGAATGTCGCGACTGGACGCAGAACACTCAGTTGCTGTGAAGTGTAGAGTAGCTCACCGTCGAGGCCGAAGGACGCGGATTACTACGGTAATGCCAGTAGTTTACGACGCACGTAGCCTGAGTCCATACAGCTGCGCGTCGCCGAGGTCGGCTTCACGTTTGCGCATCAATCCTCTTCCGCGCTACGAACGTTCTGTCACAGATGCTCTAAAACAGCCACCAGTCATTTTTTTTCCACCGAGCGCAGTGTGGCTAAGACACGAGCAGACGAACTACTAGGGCACTAGGGGCACGGCTGTAACTGCTGCCTTTTGCTTGTTCGCCTTTCGGACGTAGCGGGCGAGTGCTGATCCGGCGCACGCCCAGTCCGACCTCGGCTGAGCGCGCGGCAAGGAGAACCTCTTCTTGCCGTGCTGCCAGGCTGTCAGTGTGTTCCTCGCCTTGTGGCGGGTCTTCTAGATGTTGGGGGTTCTGTAGTCTTCAGTAAGCAGAAGAGACTGCCTCCCAAGCCATCTCCGTCCTGCTTTCTGAGAAAATGTTCTCTGGCGTCGTTCTTGTTTTGCCTGGCGTGCTCCGGCAAGGCAGGCAGATTTGGCGGCTCCTGCCCCCACTTCTGAACCCCTACTCAGCCCGTGTTTCTTCTTTAGAGCCGGTTAGCTCCGTGAGGAAACACAAAGCAGTCTGGTCAGGACAGCCCAGGTGTCGCTCATGCCTTTCTTCCTCACTTGCTTCAGCACACATTGCCATGCACCAGTAGCTTTGTCCCTCTGTGCTGTCGGTAGATCTTGCGTCTGAGGCCTTCCCGACGGTGTAAACTTCCCTGTGTTTTGGCGGCTTCTCTTCAGTCAAGCATGAGCTTCCTTCCGACGGTCACGCTTCATCCTGCAATGGCTCTTCATTATTTGGGACTTCCACGGTCACCCAACAGAGTCTGCCTCCAGGTGAGAAAGGGTGGCCAGAAAATCGCTCGCCCACCCTCGCAGCGCACTTCGTTTCCCTCTAAGACACTGCCCCTCCCGCGCTCCGCCCGAGTTGTGCCCTTACGTCTGCGTTCTCTGTTTCGCTGCCCTAGGTGCGTCCATGGCTGGCTTTGACTTTATGCTCCTAGCCGCTGGAGCGGAGGCAGACAACCCGATATCCATTTCAGATTCGAGTGAAGACGAAGAAGGCACGTGCAGGTCGACAGAAGATGGCGCCGAGGCCAACAAGTTCCTACCTGCCTTCCAGGGCAACAACAGTGTGAACGACATCCGCCCCTCCGGCATAGACCAGAGAAGGGACAGACTATCAAAAGAAGGTACGGGAGGAAGAATGCAGGATGAGAATCCCCGAACTGATGAACACACACCGGGTCACTCCGGGTTGTCTGTGAGCACAGCAGTTGGGGAGGGGCCGTCAGCCGCAAGTGTTGCTTCGGAGAACGGCGTGTCAGGGGCCGCTCGGCCTTGTGGTGTGGTAGCACCGCCCAGCTACGCAACGAAGAGAGACACACGCCGCATCGCGGTGTCAGAGACATTGTCAGCTGAGGGCACCCGAAGACACGGAGAGCAGGACGTCTGCCCACAGGGTTTCGGAGCTCAAAATACAGGTCAACCAGAGAGCGAGGCAACAAGTGGAGCCCGGTTAACTCAGGATGGAAACGCTGTTCGATCTCCGTCGCGACGTGTGCACCCCGTGGTCCCGCCGCCATTGTTTGGTCATCGAGGAAATCCCCGAGCAGGGAGTTCTGGCAGTGCTGTAAATGAGAGGGAAGAGAAGAGGAGAGGATCTGTGGGTGCGGAGGAAGGCGCCGAGCGGGCTGCATACGACTCTGCTCAAGGGCGGGACAAGTGCATAGGAGAGTTGTCGGAGCGGCACGGTGAAGGTAAAAGAAAAAACGGGTCCGTTGTTGGGAGTGACGATGAGAAAGGAAGCACAAAGGAAATTACCGAGCGTGGGGTAGGAAGCCGGAGGAGAAACTGCGTGGACCCAGATCGAGGTGAGAGTGCAAGTTTAGGGAGGGGAGAAGTAGCGGAGAGACGGACAACTGAGAGAGGAGAAGAGAAATCGCGCGGGACCTTGTTTGAGAGGAGGAGCGGAGGAGAAGGTAGCCGAGGAGCGGGGCAAGAAGACCAAAGGGGCGAGGGCACCACGGCTGCTGAGGGCTGCTCCAGATACCTAGACTCGTCTGCTGGATCCTCTCCCGGCTCAGGGACTGCAAAGGGCTCGTGGTGGGACAGCACGTCTCCTCGTTCAAGAAAGAGCGGCTCTGCGGCGTTTTCTCCTCCGTTTTCTCAACAGCCAGAGTCGCGCGCTGCATCAGATAGCACCTCGTTGCAGGAGCAGCCGCCTGTTACTTCGTCTTCCGAGGGAGCCTGTTGCGCTACGTCCGAAGGGATAAGTGGTGTTGCCCGCAGGCGAGAAGCAGAGAGCTGCGGCTCTACGAACCAGCGCAGCTTGTCAGCAAACAGCAGCGCAGATGTGGGGACGGCGCAGGAGAGCCAGAACATTGGTCACGCTCTTCGCGCCGGCGGAGAGGAAGGGCGACTTCGTGTACCTTCACGCGAGGAGGCAGCTGCTGGCACGCAGGCACACCATCATGAGGACTCGTCGTCACTACAAAGTGTTCCGCCGGCGTCATGTCGCCCGGTGCCGTCCACGGAGCCCAGAGCCATTCCGGACAACAAGGGTGTTGGTACGGAAGCACGAATACGCGCACTCAACTCTGGCTCGTCGCACCTCTCGCAAGCACCACCTTCTCCCCACGTGTCGGGCCCGGCGCAGTCGGGCTTGTCTCCTTCTCCTCCGCTCGCAGCGGCCCCTACGCGTCCTGTTTCTGGGTCGCTTGCTCCAAGCCATTCTGGACCGGTGCCGTTTTTAGTACCCAGTGTGCACCGTGGTCCCGCGAGTGCGATTCGCGTCGCTGCTGGAGTTCCGCAGCATGAGCAACATGGGAGCTTGATAGGGGCCATCAGTGGACACCGTCTGCGCACACCGGAGCAGCAACTAGCCCTGGAGTTGCATAGACAGCGGCTGCAACGAAAAAACCAAGAAGATTTACAAGAGCTGCTGAACCAACAGCGCGCGACTAGGAAGTTCACCGATTCGGGACTTGCCTTCACAGGGGGGGCGTCTGAGGTTGGTTGTGGCATTTCGGCTCAGCATTCGGGTGGCGCGAGTTCCTACGCTGCCCACGCTGCTGCAGCCCCGTACCTCGGTCAGTCTGGCCTTCACGGTGTTATGCGGGACGGCACAGCCAGCCAGGTTCAGGCGCAACATGACTCTTCTAATGAGTGCTTCTTCTCTCGCCCCTCACGTCTCGCTTCAGGAGGACAAGCGGACAGGTTTCGTGCAGGAGGCGGCGCTGCAAATGCCGAGACCTGGAACCAGTTCCGGAGTTTTCTGAACGTCGAAGGAGATGATCTTCGCACTTCCCGGGCGCTTACAAACCTTTTTGGGGGACCGGAGCAAAGAGACCGTAGAGAGGAGAGACCGAATATCTCTTCTTACGCTGGCGTACCTTCATTCGTTGTGGATGAGCCGCTGACGGGGGGTGAAGCAGGAGGCGCGGCTCGAGGAAGTTGGATAGGAAGAGGAGATGCCGCTTACCCTGAAGCGCCCGTTCGGGGTGCGACGCAGGTGGCGCCCACGCTTTCTGCCAGGACCGGGGGTATATATCCACATCAACTGTTCGACCAAGGGAGAGGAAAAGTTTCATCCAGAGCCGACGCACCTAGGGGTAGGCACGGCTGGGGAGGTTGACAGAGTCACAGGGATCCTGGGGGAGTGAAGCAAACACGATGGAAGCCAAATGGTTCGCGACCAACTGCACCACAACACCTGTTCTCACGGCAGTCGGAAGTCCATCGTTGCTGATGACAGCGAAGTCGAGGTTTGCATTAGGCCGCGTACCAGGAGGAAGTACAGAACGGAGAATGGAAACCGGTTTGGCGTGTCTGCGACTGTTGGCCCTCTGTGGACCGCGCGCTGGTCACACACTTCGTAGACGTCTCTCGCAGTCTGTGCTTGAATACTCTTGCGGTGTCTGCACGCGCGTTTGAGGTGACGTTGCGAACCCAGACTTCTGCGACGTCCGGTGACACTTCGCACGGAGTAGATTTACCAAACAGCGACCGGTACACGGTGTTCAGCCGGTATGAAGGTTTCGTCCTGGGTCAGGCGGAAGACAGTCAGTTCTCTTTGCCCATCTACTTTCGATGGTTTCGCAGCGACTCTTGTCGTTCACGTGTGCATTGATGAGCGGCGGGTCTGTTGTTTTGACCAACAGTGGGACCGTCCGGCCTGAACAAGCTGCTCGTAAACGTCGAAGCTACACTAAGGTTCTCGCAAGAACAAGAAGTGTGTGTTTCCCGTTTCTTAAACTACCTTCTCCGAGCCTGTTCCCTAGCACCGCTGGATTCGTGGAGACGCACCGCACTGTAGGTTCCCAGTTTGCCAAGTGAGCCTGTCACTGTGACCTGCTCCAAGGCTGAATTCTTAACAGCGGCCGGCACCCGAAAACCACCCCGGGTATCTCTTGCGCGTGTATGCACGGGTGATTCAGCTGTCTCCTTGTGCTTGACGATGCGTAACCGATCTGGCGTGGACGGTGCTAAGGAAAGGTCACGTGCTCTGAAGCTTAACCGTAAAACTGTAGGTGCGCGGCGCAGGTGCCGTTGCACTGTTACGTAGTGTAGAGAACACTAATGGCGTAGTAGTGACGTTTCTCGACAAAAGACCACTTTTTTTGCATCAGGGCACACAGACGTTCTGGAGCGCTACGGAGCTAAGAATCGTCGGGCGTTTGCTATGGCGCGGAGCCCGAAAGTGGCTGAGAAGCCACCGTTTTCGCCGGCAGGGGGGAACCAGGATCCCTCTTCTGACAAACAAAGTATGCCGCGGCTTTGCGGAGACTGGGTCCTCAGAAGGCGGGGAGACCACGAACTGCTGCTTGTGATGGTGCCTAGCCTGCCGCCCGGAGACCGAAGTACGTCCTCAATGAGAAGTAGAATCCGGATTCGGGACCCGCCGATCGGTCTGTCTGTGTGGTGACGCGGTCAGATGACCGCGATCCCAACAATCTAATGAAGTCGCGTAGCAGCGGCGCCACTGAAGTGACGAGCCATGGCTGACGGTAGGCGCTGCCGCAGTCAGGATGCTCTCCCACTACCGAAGGAATGCCTGCATTATACTGTTCTAGCTGCGACGGATCACGTAGCGCGTCCGCCAGAGCTGTTCAGCGTCTCCTTGGGAAGTGCGCACATAAGCATCTGACAACAAGACGAACAAGCACGCAGCAGGGCTCGCAGTTTCGAAAGCCGCATCTCATCAGAAATTGTTCTCGTCGAGAACGCAGCTCGGAAAATGCCTGCAAATCCTTCCTGCGGAAAGAGACACCTGTGTTCTTCGCACCGACGAAAACGACAAAGAGTCTCATGTGTGGAGAATAAAAACACGGGGAAAAAGCGGACCAAACGTCACCCCCCCTCTTTCCGCACACACCTGCTTTTCAACAACTTATACTCGACACACCTCTGCGGAGAACAGCATTGTGAGACATGTTTCTATATAATGAGGACAATTATATGTGATGTAAGTAAACACGGACATGTTTAGTGCTCCACAGCAGTGTACAACGTCTGCACAATCACCGCACGACGTTGATACACGCGACAAAGCAAGCAACCCAGCAAGCCTTTGCTGCAACGGAACCCAGCAGCCCAGAATAGTGTGCAGCCTAAGCCGTGCAGACTTCTTTCGGACGTAAAGTGTGTGTCCCGATCCCCAAACCATGTGAAATTCCGACGCAACCGTCCGCACCTGCAGCGAACCCTTACCACAGTGAAGGATGCACGCGCTGCGCAGATTCGATGCTGTACTGCTATTATTGTTAGAAAGACCGCATGCTCTCCCAAACCAGGCTGCTGCGTCATTCGCTGTCGAGTGCTCCAGGCGCCCATGCATCATCATGCTTGATCGCAGCCTCTGACTCGAGCGCTGCTTCCACTGAAGAACAAATGGAAGGGTAGGCGCCCAAGCACGGAAAGCCCCCCACGAGCGCTAAGACAGCACCGGCTGGAAGGAGAAGCATCCATCCGTGAGATGTGACTGTACGTGGCATGGTACACAGTAAGGCGTGGCCCACTCTCAGAGGGTCCGAAAAGAAGAGAAGATGCGAAATCACTCCCTCATTCACTTGAAACTGTCATTCTACGGGTACGCAGGCTGTGCCGCTGCATAGCATACACAAGCTCATACAAAAAGACGGCCACCTGAGAGCAGCGGTGAAAAGAAAAAGGAGTATCGTCTGAGCTCGAATTTCTTGAAAGGTTGAACGAGAACGCGCTGTAGTCGTGCACACCGCCGCATACCAAAATCCACGAGCAGTCCACTTCGGCGAGATGCACCGCACGACGACCCCCTCGTCCGGTTGACCCTGTTCGCAATGCAGACGGACGAATGCTCTTTTATACATACAGCTTGCAGATTCAACTGTGTTCCCCCGTACACCTTTGGGCGACACTGGTGTTCGCCACTGTCTTCTGCCCACTAGCGCCAGGAAACGCCCGTGACTCGCAGCCGCTCTGAGGGTCAGCTCAA
Organism: Cystoisospora suis; assembly: GCF_002600585.1. Taxonomy (NCBI): domain Eukaryota; phylum Apicomplexa; class Conoidasida; order Eucoccidiorida; family Sarcocystidae; genus Cystoisospora; species Cystoisospora suis. Next base: position 95,710 of record NW_027153510.1, read on the forward strand.
CTGCGGCTGACGCATCCAGGCTCCTAAGTCGGTGCTACTCTACAGATTGATCAAGTCGCCACCGAAGAGTGAAGAGTCTCCCCGGGAAAACGCGGACCTCTTCATCGCCGGACTCCCCTCCCTTAGCAGCTCTCCTCGTAGTGGCCAGATCACTCGCTGCTTTCCGGTTCCCGCAGCACGGAAGATATGCGGCAGACAGGTACCTCGAGACTAGAGCTGACAAACTGCGCCCCCCCAATAGAAGGCCCATCCGAACACATTGCCACTCCAAGAATGTTCATCGATGTTTTTCGTGATGCGAGAAAACATACGACTGCAGTGTCAGATATCCGAAGACAGCCGAACTTGGCGTTTGATCGCAAGACTGTCCCGCCACACACAAAGAACCACGCACAACGGTGTGTCTGAGTCGTGTCCTTATTCCCATTCGCAGAACCTGACAGGCGACGGATAGTGACGTCTCAGGAACGCAGAGATCTACAAAACCGAGGACGAGTTTCAAACAAAGAACGTGTCTCGATCTCAGATTAGCGACACCTCCGTTCCCCTCAGCCTGCACTAGCGTCCATCTCGTAAAACGGGCGTCACATTCCCGCCTACTCCGGCCCGAGTGGGCGGAGAAGAGTAGGGACTGCATCAGAACGCTCAGGTGCTGCTTCTTCCGGGGTAGCATTCCAATGTGTGTATGCCACAGAAACAACCGAGCTAAGCACACCACGCCACGAGGGTCTCATGGCAGAGGCAAAAACGTGTGCCCTCCAGCCCGGAGAGCGAACAAGGAGAAAGAGCGATCCAGCCCCACCGGTATGTTGCCGCATTTATGTTTCCGAAGTGGCAAAGCACACGTACAGACCGAACAACAGCCCGCAACACTGGAAAAAAACAAACACCGCCGATCCATTCCAGTGGTCTAACATCCCGTAGCGACCATGCCACTTGCCTCTGCCCCTTCGTATGAAACAGTAGTCCATTGCTCGCATGAGAGCCTTGCGAAAATGAAAGGTGGGCCAGTGACGTGCGCCGATCTCCAGAGAACCGGACCCCGACCATTCGGCGAGAACTCTTCATCTGACAAAGACTATCTGCAGATTACCCGACACGCAGACAACCGGCACTGCAACTGCAAGGCATCCCCCGCCGCAGCGTCACCAACTGTCACACCTTGAATGTGACTTTCGACGCACGTGTGGTCTTAGTGAGCCACGCGTTTTCACCGACCTAGAACAGCTCTTAGACGCTGGACGGTTTGGCCGTCATCGCCTGCCGTTTCTGCACACGAAGACAAGGAAGAACCACGAGATGCCAATGAGTACTGCTGCGGTTCAAAAGCCTATGACACCTCAAGACCCGAGCTGGTTGTCAACACCTGGTAGTGCACACTTTGTGCTTCCCCAAGTTGTATCCACACTGATGCTTGCCATGACCTTACCCGCTGTCGTGCCTTCATCTGACGATATAGAGGCTTCGGAATCAACTCATCGAGGACGAGGTTGACGAAGCCGCAGCCGATGGCGAACAGGTACATCCACCAGGGAAGGGCCGCCGTGGAAAACACGCTTTGAATGCCGGGCACAACGGTCAACAACGAGGTCAAAGTGGCAGAAATGCTACAGGCCATGTGCATCCAGGGATTGCGATTGAAAACGAGGAAGAACCACTGCCACGACCGTACCTGCGAAGGCAGCAGAGAGTAACAACCAGTGTACACTTGGTATGAAATCCAAAGTCCACGACGCTTCGAGGCAGTCAGGAAATGATCGCGGACCCGCAGCGACCCAGTTTGGTAACCACACCCCCACACCGTACTTCAGATGACCCATCTATTGATGCGGACTGAAGCCTCACCAGGCTGCCCCGCAATCGGCAACCAGACTCCGAATGCATAGCTGCATGGCAAGGACGACTAGAGGGTTCGGAGAATGGCGAAGAAGTGAGCAGCACTCACCGTATACGCCCTAAGCATCTCGCACCACACTGCCGTGATGAAAGCGCTCGTGCGTCCCATGCGAGCCCCTCTCGCCGAAACGTCATAGTAGTCTCTTGGGGCGGCACCTTTGGGCGTTTCCGAGCTAGAGCTAACTGTCGTGCCTTCCTTGGGCATGCAAAACCCGCTTGAGTGCGTAGCAACGTCGTCGGGGCACCCCTCGGCCATTGCGTTCACGACATATTCATCGAGACCCGGGGTTTTGACAGTCAAGTCAGAATGCTTTCCAGCGACCGCCCCTAAAACCTGTTCCATCTCCCCCGCTGCAGAAGCAAGTACACCGCAGGAGAGACACCCACAGGACACCCGCCTCCCAGAGTAAAGTGTCTCCACAGATCGGGGGATATTTTGCCAGGGGAGGAATCAGGAGACAGGGGGGTCTCTTAGCGCGTACATAGGTTGTCTGGGGAGAAAAAAGGAGACAGGGGGATCTCTTAGCGCGTACGTAGGTTGTCTGGCGGCAGTAGGTACGCGTCGGTTCCTCACTGCCTATGAGAAGTACGCGCTGTCGGCTCAGTCCGACAAAGACACTCTAGCCAATAAACACACACTGCCTCACTGCGCTCACACAGCGAAGGAAGAGGGCTGTCATGGCTACTCTCACACAAAACAGAACCGAACGTCGTTTGCCAGCGAGCTGAGTATACGTACCGTGTAGAAGACGAGTTCAATCACGGAGAAAATGGACTCGTAAAAACAGACAGGAAGGACTGCACCTGGACTGGATGTTCAATGCACTACACCCTTCCAATACAAGACTCGGCCGACGTACTTTCGGGGTTCCAGAAATCAATGTTAGTGACCCAGCCAGTGTAGTCCTTCGTCATGCGGTACTCGAAAGAGCGGCAAAGAAAGCGATAGTCGACCTCCTTCTGAAAAGACGACAGCAATTCAACAACTTCCAGATCTGTCAGAAGAGCAATGTAACACCATAAAAAACAACTGAAATGTAACAAGCTGCGCCGAGACCCCCTTGGTGAAGCTCAACTGGGGGCCAGGTATGTACGTGAGTCAGAGCTCGACTTGTACAAGATTGTGCACGCCCCAGAGTTTTCAAGGTCTGGGGTGCGGTACGTCACAAGGAATCTGCACGGCTTTCCCGTAGAGGGCGCACGCTGAAGGCTGGCGGCTGAGCGGATCCAGCGCAAACAAGCGAACAGGGATGCAATAGTGGCAAGGAGCAAGTGGCTGCGTATACCTGGGTTTTCATGTCCATAGCCTTGTAGTATAGACACTGTTCGTGTAGCGGGTTCAGCTGAACTACGCCGGTACATAAGTAAAGTCCAAGGGCGAGAGACATGAGTACGCAACCCGCCTCAAAGACCGTGTGTGGCAAATTGCCGTAGAGCCACCAATCGCGGGTCATGATTGGTTGCTTGCGGGGACGCGGAGGCATCTGGGAAAACACACAAGGTTTCCCCACAAGCACAAACATACAAGTCGTTAAACCTTATCACTCCCCGTGAATGTTGGCGATAATCCGCGAAGAGGGTCAGCTCACTCTTCCGGTGGGTAGCCCTCTGGCCTGACATAGCCTATCTGCTCTGGCGACATTCGGCCACCACGAAACTCGCTATTTCTAGGAATAACCGGCTAACTGTCTCTCCAAGAAAAACCCGCAGAAAAACCACAGCCGGGGCCTGAAGTCTGAAGACGGCATCTTTTGGGCACTAGCACGACGAAACACACATGACACAAACATCGAGGCCGCGCCTATGTTTTTCTCCTCTGAATTCTTATCAGACGACAGGCACCTGGAGGCACGAGAAACACAGGAACGCTTCTGCAGAACAGATTCTTTCTCCCGTGACATCGAACGCTGACAGAACGACTTGTGAGTAGCTTCACATCCAGTGCGTTGACAACTGACCGCAGTCTGAACTGACATCCTCAGCACTACGCAACGTGCCGACTGACGGGTCAAACATACCCATCCACGTGATCTAGCTGTTCACAGTTCCGAGAACCTCTCTGTAATCTAAGCTCCCAAAACTGCATCTTTCTCAAATCTGTGTCCGCATTGCGTAGAAGCTCCCTGAATGAGATGACGACGCGAAATGTGCAAGGGGCACCCCACCTTCATGTTTTCGGCATCAGGAGGCTCCTTAGCAAGAGCAACCGCAGGACAGCCGTCACTCATCAGGTTGAGGAAGAGCACTTGAAGCGCCTCTAAAGGTAGAGGCATAGATGCAGCGATGGCGATGGTAAGGTAAATGATTTCGCCGATGTTAGTGCCGAGCAGGAAGCAGACAAATTTCTGAATGTTGGAATAGATTTTTCTCCCTTCCTCGACGGCCGCTACAATCGTCACAAAGTTGTCATCCAAGAGCACCATCTCACTTGCGCCCTTTGCCACATCTGTTCCCGCTATTCCCATAGCCACACCGATGTCTGCTGCTTTCAGAGCAGGCGCGTCGTTAACTCCATCTCCCGTCATGGCCACTGTATGGCCCTGCCGCTTTAAGGCTTCCACAATCGCGATCTTATCCTCCGGTTGTGCCCGTGAGAAAACGTTGACTCTAAAAAAAAAAAAAAAACAGGCGTCACAGTACGCAGGACGGTTCACACTTAATGATCGACATTAGATGCTGCAAAACAGATCGCTCTATCCACGCACGGCACGCTTTCGCGCTCTACACCTCATACCAGCACACCAGACCCCACAACTGAAGAGAAAAATACTTGCATATAGAGCTCAGTCCACTCCCTGGTATGCACAGAGGGCCGTCGGAAACCAGAGTCCACGGTACTGCGGAGGAGCGCTTGTACCAGTCGAGCTTTTCTGAAAATTCGGTATGTGTGTCTCCGCGAGTTGAGTAAGTACTTTGCGCAAGAACCAGTGACCAAAGCAACTCTCCAGTCCCAGACAATGTATGAGAGTCTGTTGGCCACCACCTCGGCGTACTCGACGCCATAGCGGCGTGCCGGTGCACAAGAACACACTGTTCCCTAGACGTGGCTTCTGCAGTCGATGAACTATCAAAAAATGCAGATCCACAAACGGATTCCACTACACAGTAGCAGCAATCGAAAGGCGTGTACCTGCCGACGATTTCGTCGAGGTCCTCCTCTGGGAGATGCTCTTGCATCGGATCGTCTCCTACGTGTAGCCCCGAACACTGAATACTTTTCTCTTCAGCAACATCTGACGACGTCAGCAGGCCGATCTCATTAGCAATGGCCACGGCAGTAGGCCTCTGATCCCCCGTAATCATAATGACACGAATACCTGCGTCCCGACACCTTTCGATGGCTTCACGCACGCCCTGCCGCGGCGGATCGAGAGAGCCAATCACGCCGAGAAGACACAACTCCTGCCGCACACAGGCAAACCGAGAATGACACAGCTGAAATGACCTGCCCGTAGACGGCATCACATGCAGCCTGTAACACGCACTCTTGCGTGCAAGCACAGCTGAGTAAAAAACTCCAGCCTGCTCCTAGCTCCACTCTCGAGGCAAAAAAGAGCCTTAGTGAGTGGAAAAAGCTTCCGGTCTGACATTTGCGGAAAAAGACCGGTGTCCGTGTAAAGTGGGAACCCTCACGTACTCATGCTTGAAGTTAGAGACTTTGATCTACGGTCACGGAAGGGAGTGCAGCGTGAGTCTATGTACACATGGAGGCCACGCACGCTAATAGTCACAAGGCGAACAACCCGCATGGCAGGGCCGTTAACGAGTATCGAAGCAGCCCAGTGGACTTACCTCTGTGTCCTCGCCAAGGGCGAACTGTAGTCTGTGGTCTGCTCCATCCTTATTTCGAAGAGTTTCAATATCGGCGTCTGACAAAGGACGAATGGTAAATGCTAGTACACGGAGCGCTTGCTGAGAAAGAGACAGGTTAACACTCTCCACCTTCTCAATCTCTTCCGTGGTAATGGGATGGTCCCAGTCGACTCGAGGACCCGACGGGCCCTCGTCTAGCGAGTAACCCACGTGCTTCAATACCTGCCGGAGACAAGGAAGACAAAAAGCCAGAATGTAGACGTAGCACAGAGGTGCTTCAAGCCGCGCTACCAAGCAGGCACCGCGCGATTCCCGGTGGACATCACCTCTATGTCGGTGTTATGGCTCACAGATCGAAGCAACGTACAATCACGTAACATTTGTGAGACTACTCTCTACCTCTACAACACAGCTCCGCTCTGACCTGTTCGGTACGTATCTCGTAGAAAACGGGCATCTGGTTGCACGAACAAGGGACTCGGGCGAGTGTATCCCGCACACACATACACACACACAGCGGCAGGCCCCCTACTTCTTGGAGGTGTCGGAAACACAAGGAAATCTTCTCACCACAATGCGAGTGTTGCATGCGGGTCAATCCATATTTTGTTACGGGAATCATAACACATCCGCACCCTCACTCGAGTGTATGCATGCGAGCATATGCTGAGACCACAAGCGACTCCTCAGTGGCGCATACTCTGTCAGGAGCGCCTTTGATGATGGCGCAGTGGGTGTACGGCGATCCCTCAGTATTGTTCAAAGCGACGTCGCCAAAGGTGTTTGTCTGGGGCAGTTTGTGTATAGTCATCATCATCTTCCTCGCAGAATTGAAAGGAACTTCGAGGTCCTTGAGTCGACCATACTCCATGTTTGCATCAGTAAAACCAGGAACACCACCGCTGGTGCCTGTGATGGCCTCGCCGAAGTGAGCCTTCGCGGCTGCCACGACGATCGCCCCTGTAGCAAACACGAGAGACAAGATGGAGACGCACAAGAAATACGAGCTACACCAGGCCCGCCCGGAATTCGGATAACCTACGTACTCCGACGCGGACAATAGTGCAGTGACCAGAACAAACTCCGGGTTCCGTCCCTCTTTTCTTCGTGTCAGATGCTCGAGAAACCAAAGCACGACTGTATTAGACGGCTCAGCTTCTGAGAGTATGGCTTGCTACTGCAGGATTCTCCGATGTAGCAATCGTGTGGTTCTTCGAAGCTCGGAGAAACCCTGCTTTTCACGTCCAGAACGTGCTTAGACACGACGAATTTCTAGATCTGTGAGTACACTGATTAGTCACAGTGTCACAGTACTGCTGTAGACACAGAAAAGAACGGCCCACACTTCGGGTGGGAGGGATATCTTGCTCGTCTCGTTGAGGCGGCTTCTACTCAACCCCTTTCAGCGCTTGGCGCGACCTCTGCTTTTCTCCAAATGCTCGGAAGCTTTCAGCACGTTACTGTGTGCGGAGCATGGCCCCCGAACTTTGGCGCAGACTACCAGCACCGCCCCGGGCTGGACTGGGATCGCAGTTCTCTCACCTTCACTCATATTGCCCTTGGTCATCCACCGTTTAGTGTCAGGGTCACGAGCCAGTGTGGTGGCGTGGGAGTTCAAGTACCCTGCAAGCATCGTTGTGCGGACAAGCTTCGTGGCCGCTTCCTTGCCGTTAGCTGGATTTCCATAATTGCGGCACACGCCATCGAAGTCCTGGAAGGCGCCGTCGTGGTACTGAACCATCAGGTTATTCTGGAAGCCAAGAGCAACGCAGCAGAACAAAAACTCGTCATGAAGGCACCGCTCACGCAAAGCCCGTGGCTGGGCGGGTTTTGCGAACGATAACGCGACGTCTCCAGACCAACGCGACCAGGGCGTCGGAGAAAGAGAACAGCTTTCCAGGATCGCTCTCCAAGCAGAGGCCCGGCCCGCGGCGACAGGAAAGGCCATACTCGCTAGCTTGCGTCACAGACAAGTGACCTCTCTAACAAAGAAACGTTTGGAAGGCAAAAGAAAAAGCCATCAAGTCCGTAGGGGCTGTCCGTGTCCAATGCCTATACAGATATCTGACGACACCAAACCATCACAATCAAAGCACAGCGCGTCCGCAAAAACCACATCGCCCTGCTCTTTCTACGTGCCCTAGACATCAAACCCAACGGAGTACTGAAGAGCCTGCGGCACTACGCCATAGGAAGACGCCCTCAGTGACTACTCACCACGCTATTCAACGCACACACCCATTTTCTCCATCACGTGTCACTCAGGTGCACGTCCTTACCTTGTGCCCGTTTCGGCTCTGTCAGCTGCTCTTGTTCCGTGCCAGCGCTCATCAGAAGCGATCTACAACATCGTGATGCTCACCTTTGTCTTTTCGTCCAGCTGGTTCCAATCAAAAATTCCTCCGTTGGGATCGAACCCTTTGGTGGGATAGAAACCAAAGCTCTTGGTTAAGCCATCCTCATCAAGAAGCGTGCCGTTGCGGCAGACTGTCACCAGACGAACTGCTGTCATTTTCCCCTCCGTTAAAGTCCCTGTCTTGTCGCTGCAAATGACTGAACAGCAGCCCAGGGTCTCCACAGCAGGTAACTTGCGCACGTTCGATTTCCGCTTCACCATGTCCCGCGCCCCCAGAGAGAGGCAGATCGTCACTACCATCGGCAAGCCTTCGGGAATCGATGAGACGGCAAAACCCACGGCAACTAAGACGATCTGGGAAAAAGAGATAAGCCCCAAAAAGTAAAAACAGCGAAGTCCTTTCACAATGCCCCCTGATCCTGAGCCTACAGCAGAAAGGAGATCTCCCTGCCACCGGGAAACAGTACAGGGACCCTGAGTGACACCACTGCATGCGCTGACAGCACTTGGGAGAGGAGACATCAGAAAGCACACATTAGCGGTGACCACAGAGAACGCGACAGGCGCGAGAGACGAGGCGCCAGCGTCGAGCTAGCCAGTCCTGCCCGTCACGGCGGTAGCGGGTAGGGCAAACCGCCGGCCTGATACACTAGAGCCCCGAGAGCTCCTGCTACCAAGGGCACGAGCGAGGCTATACAAACCAAACAGAAGCTGGAGTTCTAGCTGGCCGCTCCCTTGACGTGTCTGTATCTGTCAAGCAAACACATAGTCGCTTGGAGAGCTCTGCACCTCAATACGCGGCCTCTTTACCTTTCTTCCTAACCCTCACAACTAATGAAGAAGAGACTCCTGCCCTGTGGCTCACTCATAGACGTAACCAGCTACTTCCACTGAAGAGAAACAGTGTACCGCGAATACGCCTGACGCCATCGATTTCTGACGTAACCACCGGGGAATTCGGACCACGCACGACCCTGACTGGTTCTTAGTTCGGCGACAGCCTTGCTCTGCCTCCACCTGCCCGACACTAGCTCGAAATCCGACTCCAAAAGAATGAGAGACACCGAAGCAGTGCATTAGAAATCTCACCAAAATGATACGACGGTCTGACGCAAGAACTAAAAGAGCAGCAGAAGGCGCGCCTCTTACCGTGAAAGCCGGATCAGCATCAGGATGGGCAGGATCTCGATAGCCCGTCAGGATAGCGACGACAACGACAATGATGAGGACGCATATGGCAATAAGGCCGATCATACCTCCCAGTCGGTTCAGACCTCTCTGCAGTGGTGTCAACCTCGACCCCTCTCCCGCTTTCTTAAGCTGCTGAGCGATTCGGCCCACTTGCGTCTCCATACCCGTGGCAAAGACAAGGCCGCGGCCACTCCCGTTCGTTACGATAGTCGAAGCAAAACATAGGTTCGTAGCAAACGGCGTGTCGTAATCTTTGGCGCGCAGCGTCTTGCTAATGTCCTCGCTCTCGCCCGTCAAAAGTGCCTCGTTTGTCTTGAGCTCCACCGTTTCAATGCAGCGCATATCTGCCGCGACATTGTTCCCCGTCTCTAGCAATACCACATCTCCCGGAACCACATCCACTGCCCCGACAGTCTGGACCTTGCCCTCCCGCAACACCGTACATCCCGGGGCAGCCATGCTCGCCAGCTTCGCTAAAGCGTTGCTTGCTGGAGACAGACAAAGGAAACAACCGAGAGTTCCTAAGGTCCCGATTTCGCCTGGAAAACGCAGCCACCACTGGCGAAATATGGTGCGCCCTCAGTTCCCTTGAGAACGTGGCAAGGCAAACCTGTTCGCCACAGGTCGCAGTCTCTTGCACTTGCTTCTCCGCAAGGGACAGTCAGTTCACAAACAACTGGCTCGTGCTAAGTCAGCGAAACAATCGGGTTGTACAAGTAAAGCCACCGCGAAAGCGCAAAGAGACGTCTCCTGCAGCTGTTTTCTATGCCTTGCTTTCCCACTACATCGTGCCACGTTATCGCGACGAGCAAGACGCTTCACAGGGCAGCCCAGGCAGGATGGAGGCCAGTCTCCCTCCGTGAACCACAGTATATCCACCTGAGGCACCGGCAACTCGGAAAGCGACGCTAAGATCCCCGCGGCGGTTTTTTCGAGAAAGGAAAGAGTACCTGACTTTTCCATGTAGGTCGCCAGCGTTGCGTTCAAAGTTACGATGATGAGAATAGCCGCCCCCTCTACCCACTCCTGAAGGGCCATGGAGGCGATGGCGGCTACCAGCAGCAGCATAACAACCGGGCTCAGAAACTGATGAAGGAAAATCTTCCACACCGGCTCCGACTTGTCTTTCTCCAGGACATTGGGACCGTAAATCCGACGGTTTTCTAGGACCTGTTCTTCTGTCAGACCTCTATTGATGTCCTGGAGGCCCAGCTCCTTGGCCAGCTCCTAGAAGCAAAAATTGCGCAACGAAAAGAACCCTTTTACACGGCAGAAACCACTGGCAACGTCAGTGTCAGAAAAGAAGTCCAGCCCGATAGAGGCGATGAGCACCTCCACTTGTCGGGACAGGAGTCGGACGCAGGCACCGAAGCAAATGTGTGAACTCGTAAGAAGACTCTTTCCGAGGGGGTGTGCGCGTCAAGAGCCCTTTGACCGGAGACGCAAGGAGGCTCACGTCGGCAGATGAAGCGACAGCAACACAATGCTGAGAACAGTTCTTCCCAGGCACGCGAACGCTCGTGCCGATACTGACTCGACAGAGAGAAGAATCACGCGATGATATCCGGTGCTCTGTCTTTGGCATCGAGACTAACTCACTTTACAACCTTGGACCATACACCTCACTTCTCTGCTCGCGAAAATATAACCCTCGGATTTGAAGGAGCCTGACTCCTTAAATCCCCTCATATGCGAAAGAGACCCCACATCTCGTTGTGCTTCTCCAGTGCGGAACAAGCAAGAAGACGCTTAAACCCAGGTGGCATCCCAGTGTGGCCAGAGAGAATACCAGTCCTTCACGGGGAGGTGTTCGGTAATGAGAAGTCAAGCGCGCTCAACCGGAAGTACCAAGGCAACGGTAAACGAAAAGATAGAGATGCCGCGCGAAAAAGACGTCCCATCAGATTGCTTACATGAACTAACCTTGAGCGGCGGAAGAGCGAATCGAAGTCAAGTCTCTCACCTCAACCGGGAGCGAAGCGTAGCGGTTCTTCCCACTGGTGGGATGAGACTGCTCGGTAATGGTAACGGCTCGTCTGAACGCCTCAGGGTCTGTTTGCCTGGCTTTCTCGACTAGCTCCTTCAGGCTTACATGACTCTTGCTTAATCGATCAATCAGCTCCGTCTCGAGGTTCTCGTATCCGGTTGCCGACATGCCAGCAGGGGGCATACTAACGCTGCTGTTGGCCGGAAGAAGCTTAGCCTGTTCCTGCTCCCTGATTGCCTGAGAAACGGAAGAGTGAGACTTACCCACTTTCAACCCGCCTGCCCCACTGGCAAGCGAGGCTGATTCGCGCCGATGCGAATGGCGGCGGCTGGAGCTGCGCGAGTGACGGTGGACCTCACTCCGGGATACGTCCGGGGGTCCGGCCTGATGACCATTAGATGAAGAGTCGAGGGGCGCGTCCTTACTGGGTTCCGAGGGCGAGCCGTCGGCGTTTACTGTATTTTGAGATGCCGCCCACGGCCCAGACTCTGAGCTGCTGGGGTCCCCCGGCGCACCTAGCGCCTTGGCCGACGCGGTCTCAGCCATTATGTATCTACAAATGAAGCCGATGCAAACTAGACCCTGGAGACGTTTGATCCAGTTCCCTCCGGTTTACTATCCCGGGCGGGGCCTTGTGACTCGTGTGCGATACCGCTCGTGTGCAGCGACATGCGCGAGGCACATAGACAGTTAGCGCGATATTATTCCGACCCTGCAGAGACGACAAGCCCGAGAGAAGCGGGAATGCAGGTGGGCCTGTCCGCAAACCCAGTGGGATGATTCGACCAGGTCACGACGATGCCAAGAACATCATGCAGTTGGGTTACTACCGCAACGCTCCCTTTAGGACAAAAGGGTAGCTCGAAAAGTGTCTACCGATAGAACAATAGCAGAGTGACTGGGGAACCAGCGCCGAGGGCAGCTTTCGAGCGACACCTGGGAAGAAAACGGGCAACCACGACTACTGCAAGGAAGCCGCAGACTCAATATGCAAGAAAGGACAAGATACTGCACAGCAGAAGGAGAGGACATCCGTAGGACGCAACTGCTATGAGCGGAGTCGCGGCGCTCAACACGACAAAGGGAAAGTGTAAGCGGGAAAATAGACGCGGAGTTGCAGTAGGCAGACACGGAGTGGAGGGCCCCTTGCCTTGAATGAAGCGAAGGGCCAGAGCCAAGGAGGTAAACGGAGAAACAACGGAGAAAACGCCAGAGCGAGACCCTGTTCCCAAGAAAGAAGAGATATGCATCGCTTTTGCGCGAAACGCGCAGATGCGCCCACAGCAGTGTTACTGACGCAGCAGATTCTCGTGGCGCGACATCGCATACCACCGCCAGCCGCCCCTGGACGGGGGCGGCTCTGCGGAGCCCCCTTCACGGCATGTGCCGGGCCTCCCTTCAGCAGAAGTGCCTTGACAAACAACTTCGTTTCCAAACAAGTGTGCTTCGAGAGGTTATGTGAAAGACGGCCGAGACCGTGAAGAGCGAGAGAAAAAGAGTACAGCACTGCGCAGCTCGTGAACGGGGTGTCACTATCAGGTTTTCAAGACACATGTCGTTGCATGTGCTACTCGTACACTCCGCGAAGCACGCGCCGGCTGCCCTCGTCCGGCACTGAATTAGGTGAAATGTGGACACTGTATGTGCTTTCCCCTGGGCCTTATCAGACACGCAGCTCGTGCTTTCCTGAGTGTTACTGAGGAATCGAGGCAGTCGGCTACCTGCTACACAAGTAACCGAAAGTAGAGACGATCCCCGGTGGGCGCAGCAGCCGCCCTGCGAGGAACTATCCCCGACAGAGCACCAGGTATCGCCGACTGATATTTGAAGAGCCCGCTGAAGTGTCTGGGTGCAGAAGTGCAATAACCAGAGGACGTTTTGTCGGGGGGGCTCAAGCCAATGACGAAGACGAAGCCAGCAAAACCGTCTTGGAGATTCCTGTCCCACGGACTGCCATCTCCCGTTCAGTCGGAGCCTGTAGTATCATTTCGGAAGGCTCTGAACAGGGGACTTTTCTTAACCACCGCAAGAAATTAGGTGCCGTGCCCGCGTGAGGCACCTTGTACGAGGTAGGCCAGCGGCAGAGCGAAAGTTTCGTTGGTGAACGAGCTGTTGTACTGGGCCGCGTCCCCCGCCTAGCGAGACAGTACAGAAACCGGACTCTCTGTGAGCCGAATGGAGTTGGGACGCCTACTGAACAGTGTGCAGCGCTTTTTGAGAGCGTTTCTGTATTATAAGGCACAGCTGTTTCCACGGGAGAAAACCTAGTCACTCCAGCTGATCGTGCCCGAAAAGAGAAACAGACATAAATGTCTATTGCAGCACTGCACGGGCAAAGCGGGAAACACGGTGGCCGCCGACAGTGCTGGCTGCGGGTCCCGTTCAGGCACTTCCGTTACCTCGTGAACCAGCCGTCACAAGAAAACGCTGTCCAAACCGTAGTCGAAGAACTCCTTTTTTTGCTTACTTGCAGCCCGGCTTTCTTCACAATCAACCTCCTAGTACTGTAGTGTCCGAGTTTACGACACTCACGCGTAGTCACCTTAGCTCAGGCTTCTGCGGAGCAGCGCCGTGACTCGCCGGGGAAGACTCGCCAGCAGTGAAGAAGGTTTGTCTACTTCGTTTTGTCGCCTTCTTTCTTTTATTGACGATCAACCAAATAGTTCTCATCGGCCACCACAGCGTCTCCGACAATTTTGGTTCTCTCTACCATGCCATCGACCTCACAACCCTTTTCCTTGCCCAGCAGTGACTTACTGTTATTTCTTGCTTTCGTCCTTGGAGACATCGCCTACAAGGCAGAAGAGTCCTTAGCGACCGAGAACGACAAAAAGGTGGAGTCCACTGCCGAAGTACGTCTCCGGTGTTATGGGGAGGCCAATGTGCGGACAGCCAACGTTGGCCTCAGTCTCTGGAGACGACATACGCGCAGGATTCACCCGTTAATACGGCTGCCAGCGCTTAACTTCTGCTCACGTCACAGCTTCCACCTGATGTGCTGGCCAATAGTTGACCGCGCTTAGTTTTCTGTGTGGAACGTGTGACGC
>NW_027153510.1:110288-110412 GCF_002600585.1 Cystoisospora suis
GCGATTGTCGGGAGCGAGAGCGGAGATCCGACCGGCAGCACCTCTTGCTGGTTTTGAGTAATTGATGTTAGTTAATCTCCTGTTTTAGTGTCTTACGACTTTTTACCGGGTTACATAGCCGTGA
>NW_027153511.1:0-276 GCF_002600585.1 Cystoisospora suis
GATATGCCGGAGAGAGTGTTTAGACCGAAACGCTTTGAGGGACAGAACCCGGAGGCTTGGATCAGCCGAATGGAACTGTACATGATGGGGGCAGGGGTGCCGGAAGATAAGAAATTGTTCTGGTCACTCGCTTGTTTCGGAGATGATTTAATCAATTGGTATAATTTCTCTTTAGGAGACAGAGCCCCCAAAGACTGGGAAGGGCTAAAGTTCGTAATGCGCAAGCACTTCGGCGCAATAAGCGAAACCGAAGCGAGAGCGCAACTCGCAGAAGTC
>NW_027153511.1:934-1067 GCF_002600585.1 Cystoisospora suis
GGCTCCCGAACGGAAGAGGGACCATTCGGGAGCCGACTACTTCCCTCGAAGGGTGACATGGAGGGATCCCAAGAAGGAGAGGGATAAAGTGAACACCTTAACGGCGCTACCGCCAGTGCAAAGACTACCGGAG
>NW_027153511.1:1623-1934 GCF_002600585.1 Cystoisospora suis
CCCATTCCGTCGGACCCGCCTCGACAACAAACGGACTGAAGCGAAATCCCTCGGGACAGGATCGCCTGACGGACGAAACCTGGGCCCGAGCCCCCGGGGGAAACGGTGCACAACGAGGCAAGGTGGTCCGCCTCACTACCGTGGCCGACAACCCGCTAACCGAAGGCACGGAGGCCAAACGGCGGAGGGAAGGCCCGATCACGCGTCATCATGGACGCCTGCCTCCTACCTATCTACAAACGGCTAAAGATAAACGACATAACTACGGCAAGAACGAGACATTGGGCAGGCGGTGCAAGAAAATAATCGCA
>NW_027153512.1:0-324 GCF_002600585.1 Cystoisospora suis
TGTTGTTGCCTTGCGTCCTCCCGACACTCGGGGTAGTTCGCCTCTTCCCTACCTTGACGTCTCGTGCTACTGGTGACGTTATTCGGGGCGAGCACTCCCAAACTCCCGCGATTAAGCGGTCTTCTCCTTTCTCCTGCTCCTGGGTCGTTTCTCTGGGTTTGGCTCTTCCTCCGGTCCCGTCTTTCTGCTGCTTTGTCATAACGTTCCTTCCTTCTCCACGGCTGTCCGCTAGAAACAGCGCTTCCTCCCTATGGCCCTGTACTATTCTTAGCGCTGGGATCACCTGCTCGTCTTGTGTTAGCTCCGGTAGTCTTTGCACTGGCG
>NW_027153513.1:0-324 GCF_002600585.1 Cystoisospora suis
TGTTGTTGCCTTGCGTCCTCCCGGCACTCGGGGTAGTTCGCCTCTTCCCTACCTTGACGTCTCGCGCTACTGGTGACGTTATTCGGGGTGAGCACTCCCAAACTCCCGCGATTAAGCGGTCTTCTCCTTTCTCCTGCTCCTGGGTCGTTTCTCTGGGTTTGGCTCTTCCTCCAGTCCCGTCTTTCTGCTGCTTTGTCATAACGTTCCTTCCTTCTCCACGGCTGTCCGCTAGAAACAGCACTTCCTCCCTATGGCCCTGTACTATTCTTAGCGCTGGGATCACCTGCTCGTCCTGTGTTAGCTCCGGTAGTCTTTGCACTGGCG
>NW_027153514.1:0-544 GCF_002600585.1 Cystoisospora suis
GAGAAGGCGGTCGCAACACATCGTAAGTGTGCAGGCTGTGAAGGTAACGTACCGGATAGCGAGAGTGAAGAGTTATGTGGGAACCGGAGAAGATTCATCCAGGTGCAGCAAGAGAAGGAACTTAAGGGAGAAGGGACAAAAGAAATCAAAGGTAAAGGAGAAGATAAAGTGTGAGGCGATTCTCAAGTCAGAAAGAAGATGCGGAAGATTTAAGGGGAAGTCGGAGTTAAATGAGAAAAATCGAGACCAAAATTGGTTCTCAACACGAATAAATCAACGGTTAACGGTACGGAAACGAGCTGAAAGGAGGAAACTGAGTAGGTGGGTGAGACGAAGTCACCGCCAGCAACTCATAATGACACAAGAACTCCACCGAGCAAAAACAATGTTGGCCCGTATAAAGACGGTCCAAGGTAAAAAAGGCTTGCCGAAGGGGACGAAGAGCCTCACGAACATCATCTCGTGAAGCACTGCAGGAGAGAAAGGGAAGGCAACCAAAAACGTGGAAATAAGGGCGCGAGCGGAGGAGGTCCCGCCACAAAAG